>NW_028247876.1:600000-860241 GCF_964263255.1 Lissotriton vulgaris
CCCTCCTGTGAAATCTGATACTGAGGCAGGCGCGGCAATACAGCTCCCTCCTTCACACTGATGTGTACCGGAGGGATGATCATTTGTCCTACATCGGTATCGGACGTAGCCCACAAGGATTCAGGCAGAGAGGCCAATGCAGCTTCTACCTAAATCAAATACACCCTCTCCGTGGAGGGATAATTGTCATTCAAAATAACACGCACTCCTTCAGGGGAGCACCGTATCGTGGCTCGAAAATATTTGAGCATATCCAAGCCAACGATATTGTCAGGGATATTTGAAGAAAGCAGAAATGGACATGGTGCAGCAAACTGATCAACATAAAGTGCAAGAGGCTGTGACAGTGGGCTAACAGAAGGAGTTCCATCGAACCCTATTGACGTAATCGATGAGCCAGACAGGGAAGCCCTCGGAACCAATTTTCGAGACAAAGCGCAATGAGTAGCCCCGGTATCAACCAGGAACTTATCAGTAGAGCCCAAAACGTGTGCTGTAACATAAGGACCCCTCTGATCTACTGACACTTCAACTGGTTCCTTACCCCATCCTACGCAATCCTATGCAAACCGGGAATCATGTTGTTCAGGAGGTGTGTAGTCAGACATTTGATACTGATTTCGTCGATCAAAAACATTGGACCCCTCACAGGACCGCACATTCGAATCAAATCTAGCCCTGTCATTCGTGTTAGATCGGGGACCTGTAAAATTTCCTCTACCCCTTGCAAACCCTTGGCCCCGATGGGTGCGTAGCACCGGGCAATCACATGCCCAATGTCCCTTAATTTTACAATACGCACATTGATCCCGGGTTACATCAGTACGACCCTGTGAAGGAGTAGAAAAATTCCTACCACCCCGGTCACTTCCTCTACGCTGCTGCCCATAGACTTGCGCTAACATAACTTTTGTTTTTAAATCTTTATTTTTCTTATCCTCACTCCCTTTCGCTTCTAATTCCTGATGCTCCTAATACTGAGCCATCGTCAGGAGGGATGCTGGCGTCAAGGTGGTCCAAGAACTTTCACTCGCTTTCAGTCGAGCTGCAATACTTGGTAATAAGTTTGAAACATATTTATCGACAAAGAGATGGCGGTCCATATCATCTGTAAGAAACTGACCGCTAAAGTCATGAAACGTTTCTTTGAACCTTGTAAAGAAATCCGACACGGACTCATCTGTTTTCTGTTTGCAGGACGCTAACATGATCCAATCAATCTTTTTAGGGGGGATACGCGTTTTCAATTTAGTTACTATAGCAGCGGGAAGATCTAAAATCGCTTGGGGCGGTTTCTGTGCAGGTTTTCTCTCCCTATCCTAATCCTAAAGGTCCGCCCATCTAGCTTTAAAAATCGTAAGATCATCCACTTTTCGAATCGGCCTCCACATATCAGGTGGCAGAATAAGCCCAAAAAACAAGTCAATATCAGCTAAAGTCATAGTACAAGAATTCAAAGCCCCCTCAACTTCCTCATAAAACGCTGCGGGATTCTTTCGGGGATCGGGTAATGCTGCTTTTAATGCCATGACATCTGCTCTATTCCAAGGAGTATATACCCAATTGTAAATAAAATACCCTTGCGCATCAGGCGACCCTGTATCTGAACTAGTTCCCGCTCCCTTAGGGGGAACGTACAACGGCGCTGCCTCCCGCATCGGCTTAGCATGCACAGTGTCGATCTTATCTGAATAAAAGATGGGTGACTGCTTCCCAGCACCAGACAGGCCCGAAGACTCGTCGCCGGCCTTCCGTTTCCGTGCCTCTTCCCGGAGTCGTAACGTTTCATCCCGTAACGCAAAAAGTCGCCAAACAGCATTGGGCACCTGGGAAGAAGGAAAAAGACCTTTACGTAATTCTTTAGCATCTGCTACCACATCCTCTGGTTCAAAAACATCAGTGCATTTCCGAAATGCGGACACCACTTCATCAGAAAGAAAACTAACAAAATACAATCTTTCTCTATCCTCCCATTTTTCAAGGTCAGTTAACACATCAGTCAGAGACACAGTATCCTTGATGACCCGATAAGCAATCTTACGAAGTTCAGTCATACGATCGGTCAATGACATAGACCGCTGCCACGTGGACCAGGAAGGATCGAGGATGATCAGCTGGTGAACACGAGCTGTACCAAGAAGGCTCTTGCAGTCGGCGGTGTCGGTTTTCGAATCGGAGTCACCAAGCATTGGTAAATGCAACCCACGCAGGACTCAAAGATGTCTTCTGGATCTGACTGGAAAGGTCAGATTGATGGCTCCTTTTCAGGGGAGCTGGGGCCAGTCTGGAGCAACCAGACCAGCAGTGTATTGTGGATGGATAATTGTCACAGAGGCCACTAGCCAACGGGCAAGTGACCGGACAACACGTCAAGCAGGAAAAGTGCAAAAATGTCCCACACAGCACTCAATGAGTGTGGAGGGGTGATCTTTGGAGCACAGGCTGCCCGGGGCTGGTGCTTCTCAAACCCCAAAGCACAGCATCGAGGGTGCCTCGGGAGCTGCACAGGAAGCACTTTGTTGACTTTTCAAGATGGCCGGTCACACGTCTCACGTCGCCTCCACGGGTCTCAGCTTTGCTAGGACTGTGGATTGGGCTGTTGGAAGTCTGGGAGTCCAGGTCTTGTCAGTCTCTATCATTCGAGCTCCAGTGGGAGCAACAGCAAAGAAAGTCTTGATGCGCTGATGGTGCCTGCTTGCACAGGGTGGCCACTCCTTGACCACAAGGGAGATTCTTCAGTCTACTACGTTGAGTAGGATTTCAAAGGGTCCAGAGTTTTGTTTCAAAGTTTCAGTCAGGATGATCTAGTTTGCATTGGCACAGCTCCTACCTATATTCAAAATCAAGGGGCTGGATCACCTGCTAGGTCCCCCCTATGTGTGGAACCCAGGAAGGGGGTGGTTACACCCCTTTCCCTTTGTCCAGTTTCACACCAGAGCTGGGGCTGGAGAGCCCCAGCACCGGTTTGAACTGGACTTTACATGGGACACCTTGTGTGCCCCAGGCAGTGTCTAGTTTCATTCAGCCCTCCCTGCCCCAATCCACTATCTCCTGTCTGGGGTGGTGTAACACCTCCCTGTGACAGGATACCATTTGTCCAAGCCTCCCCTGCTGGAGTTTCGGTCAGCAGCAGGAGGCCAGACTTGTGTCTGTGGCAGCAGCATCCATTTTGTGATGCTGAGGCTCTGGTTAGATTTAAGCGCGTTTAGGCAAAGTAACATGTCTTCTCCCTCTAGAAGGGTGGAATGCTACCCCCGTCGCCAGGACTGGCGAGGGGGTAGTATTCCAAAGCGTATGACACCTTACACAACATGTTTTGATAAAGCCAAACCAAAGTTAGCAAGTAACCGCGAGGATTATAATGCACTTAAGAGTATATGGTATGGCAATATCCCAGAACAGCTAAGGGACTTGGTTCCGAAAGCTGCTGACAGGCTCAGCTCATGCTAGAGCACCATCTCACATAAAACCAAGCACTCTGCCTCCAGGATTGTTAAGGCCTGCCATAGGAGTGACTTATAGGTGTATATGTGTCCAGATATAGGTTTAGATATAGGTATACTATATCTAAGCAAGCGGTGATTACACCACCTTGCCCCAGCTGAGTGATCAGCGAGTTGTGTCAGATAGGGTAGCCAGCCAGGGATGGCAAAAGATATGCTGCAGCCCCTGATAGGCCTTGGATGCACCTATGCCCTGGGTACCTATAGTACACTGTACAGGGGCTGATAAGGTGACCCAATGTCCAATAGGTAATGTACCTAAAGTACATGGTTGTGAATTTAGAGAGAGAACAGTAGGCTGTGGGTCTGATTAGCAGGCCCACAGCCACATTAAGTCGAAAACCAGTGAAGCAAAAATCTAAAATTGGGGTGACCATAGGAAAGCAGACCCTACTCTCCTACACAATGGGATGTAACCGGTGATCAATAAAGTGGGCATTAGCAATGGCACTGGGATGTAACTGTTGACTAATAAATAGTGGCAATAGCAGCGGCACCGGGAAGTTACCAGTGATCAATAAACTGGTGTTAGCAATAGCACTGGGATGTAGACGGTGTTAATAAAGTGGCATTAGCAATGGCACTCGGATGTAACAGATGATCAATAAAGTGGGTATTAACAATGGCACTGGGATGTAACAGTGATAAATAAAGTGGCACTAGCTATGGCACTGGGATGTAACCAGTGATCAATAACATGGATATTAGCAATGACTCCGATATGTAACCGGTGATCAATAAAGTGCCATCACCAATGGCACTGGGATTTAACCGGTGATCAATAAAGTGGCATTAGCATTGGCACTGGGATGTAACTGGTGATCAATAAAGTGGGTATTAGCAATGGCACTGGGATCACACCGGTAATAAATAAAGTGGGTATTAGCAATAGAACTGGGATGTAACTGGTGATCAATAAAGTGGCATTAGCAATGGCACTGGGATGTAACCAGTGATAAGTAAACTGGCATTAGCAATGGCACTGGGATGTAACCAGTAATAAATAAAATGGGTATTAGCAATCGCACTGAAATGTAACCAGTGATCAATAAAGTGGCATTAGCAAGGGCACTGGGATGTAACCATTGATCAATACAGTGGGTATTAGCATGGCACTGGGATGTAACCGGTGATCAATAAAGTGGGTATTAGCTAAGTATGGGCAGAAAATTCTTTCCGCTCGCGAATTTGTGGATTTTCTGCGATTTCGCGATCCACAAATCGTGCGAAATCGCTGCAAAATCCACAAATTCGCGAGCGGGACAAATTTTGCTCAGATGCACTTACAGAGTTACAGCAGGTGCCCAAGTTGAAGCTAATTTCTTTGTAACCATTTACAAAATGGTTACAAAGAAATTAACTTCAACTTGGGCACCTGCTGTAACCCTGTAAGTGCTTCCTGACCAGCGCCTCCTTGCCTACTTGCAACTATTCTCTGACCCTGCTCTGACCCTCGAAGCAGGGTCAGAGAATAGTTACAAGTAGACAACGAGGCTCCTGCAGGAAGAACTTACAGATATAGATAAAGCAGGTGCCTGAGTTGAAGATCAAATTCAGTAACTCCTTCATCAGCACCAAAGAATTGTCCGTTTTGTCGAGACTGGGCAGGTGTGTGTTCTCCCCATATCTACCGTTGAGAATTAGCTATGATGCTTGATGGAGGCCTTTGCATCCTTGACTTTCACGAGCTCCATCCCCGTGCAGTTCCTGTGACCACAAGCTTCTTTCTCCCTGGATCTGTGCTCTGATCGGTGCCTGTCCTTTTATACACACAAGAGGCATGTGAACTCACATAGAAGCCCATCCGGTTGCCCCCCCCCCCCACACACACACACTAGTGGTGTGCACCGTCTTCCCGCCCTTCAGCCACTATAATGGACAGCTCTTTCGAGGGACCCCGGCGCCCTTCAGCGCGATGGTAAAGTTAATCAGCCCAAAATAAATGTGCGCTTTGTCGAGGCTGGGCAGGTGTGTGTTCTCCCCATATCTACAGTCGAAAATTAGCTATGATACTTGATGGAGGCCTTTGCATCCTTGACTTTCACGAGCTCTATCCCCATGCAGTTCCTGTGACCACAAGGTTCTTTCTCCTCATCTGCTGCTCTGATCAGTGCCTGTCCTATTATACACGCAAGAGGCATGTGAATTCGCATAGAAGCCTACCCGTTTGCCCCCCCCACACACACTAGTGGTGTGCACCGTCTTCCTGCCCTTTAGCCACTATGATGGACCGCACACTCGAGGGAATCCGGCGCCCTTCATCCCAATGGCAATGTTAATCAGCCCAAAAAAATGTGCGCTTTGTCGAGGCTGGGCAGGTGTTTGTTCTCCCCATATCTACCGTCGAAAATTAGCTATGATGTTTGATGGAGGCCTTTGCATCCTTGACTTTCACGAGCTCTATCCCCGTGCAGTTCCTGTGGAGCTTCTTTCTCCCCGGATCTGCTGCTCTGATCGGTGCCTGTCCTTTTATACACACAAGAGGCATGCGAACTCGCATAAAAGCCCGCCCGTTTGCCCCCCCCTCCCCACAACACACTAGTGGTGTGCACCGTCTTCCAGTCCTTTAGCCACTATGATGGACAGCTCACTCGAGGGACCCCGGCGCCCTTCAGCACGATGGCAAAGTTAATCAGCCCCAAAAAAATGTGCTCTTTGTCGAGGCTGGGCAGGCGTGTGTTCTCCCCATATCTACCGTCGAAAATTAGCTATGATGCTTGATGGAGGCCTTTGCATCCTTGACTTTCAAGAGCTCTCTCCCCGTGCAGTTCCTGTAACCACGAGCTTCTTTCTCCCCGGATCTGCTGCTCTGATCGATGCCTGTCCTTTTTGTACACACAAGAGGCATGTGAACTCACATAGAAGCCCGCCCGTTTGCCACCCCCACACACACTAGTGGTGTGCACCGTCTTCCCGCCCTTTAGCCACTTTGATGGACAGCTCACTCGGGGGACCCCGGCGCCCTTCAGCGTGATGGCAAAGTTAATCAGCCCAAAATAAATGTGCGCTTTGTCGAGGCTGGGCAGGTGTGTGTTCTCCCCATATCTACTGTCGAAATATAGCTATGATGCTTGATGGAGGCATTTGCATCCTTGACTTTTACGAGCTCTATCCCCGTGCAGTTCCTGTGACCACAATCTTCTTTCTCCCCAGATCTGCTGCTCTGATCGGTGCATGTCCTTTTATACACACAAGAGGCATGTGAACTTGCATAGAAGCCCGCCTGTTTGACCCCCCCACACACACTAGTGGTTTGCACCGTTGTCCCGCCCTTTAGCCACTATGATGGACAGCTCACACTCGTGGGACCACGGTGCCCTTCAGCGCGATGGCAAAGTTAATCAGCCCAAAACAAATGTCAGTTTCGTCCAGGCTGGACAGGTGTGTGTTCTCCCCATATCTACCGTCGAAAATTAGCTATGATGCTTGATGGAGGCCTTTGTATCCTCAACTTTCATGATCTCTATCCCCGTGCAGTTCCTGTGACCACGAGCTTCTTTCTCCCCAGATCTGCTGCTCTGATCGGTGCCTGTCCTTTTATACACACAAGAGGCATGTGAACTCGCATAGAACCCTGCCTGTTTGCCCCCCCACACACACACACTAGTGGTGTGCACCGTCTTCCCGCCCTTTAGCCACTATGATGGACAGCTCACTCGAGGGACCCCGGTGCCCTACAGCGCGATGGCCATGTTAATCAGCCCCAAAAAAATGTGCGCTTTTTCGAGGCTGGGCAGTTGTGTGTTCTCCCCATATCTACCGTCGAAAATTAGCTATGATGCTTGATGGAGGCCTTTGCATCCTTGACTTTCACGAGCTCTATCCCTGTGCAGTTCCTGTGACCACAAGCTTCTTTCTCCTCATCTGCTGCTCTGATCGGTGCCTGTCCTTTTATACACACAAGAGACATGTGAACTCACATAGAAGCCCCCCTGTTTGCCCCCCCCCACACACACACTAGGGGTGGTGCAAAATCGCAAAAAAATCTGTGATTTCGCAGGGAAATCCGTGAATTTTTTTGGGAATTTGCAAACCGCTGATTCGCAAAATTCGCCCATACTTAGTTTTAGCAATGGCACTGGGATGAAAAGGGTGATCAATAAAGTGGGTATTAACAATAGCATGCAACCGGTGATCAATAAAGTGAATATTAGCAATGGAACTGCCGTGTAACCGGTGATCAATAAAGTGGCATTTGCAATGGCACTGGAATGTAACCAGTGATCAATAAAGTGGGTATTAGCAACAGCACTGGGATGTAACCGTTGATAAATAAAGTGGCACTAAAAATGGCACTGGGATGGGACCAGTGGTCAATAAAATGACTTTAGCAAAGGCAGTGGGATGTAACCGGTGATCAATAAAGTGGCATTAGCAATGGCACTAGGATGTAACTGGAGATCAATAACGTGGGTATTAGCAATGGCACTGAGATCATACCGTTAATAAATAAAGTCTGTATTAGCAATGGCATTGGGATCTAACCAGTGATCAATAAAGTGGGCATTAGCAATGGCACTGGGATGTAACCGGTGATCAATAAACTGGCGTTAGCAATACAACGGGATGTAACGGGTGATCACTAAAGTAGGGGTGGGCAGATATTTCCGTTCCGCCCACGGAATAAGCGGAAATTTGCACTTTCTGTCTTCCGCAAAGAAGGGGGAAAAACGGGGCAAATTTCCGCCCATTCCACAGAGGAAAGGAAGTTGGCCACCCGCCCGCCTCCCGCCCGCCTGCCTCCCGCCTGCCGCCCTCCTCCCGCCCGCATTATTAAATTAAAGTAAAAGGCTAAATAAAACTTTAAAGCAAACTTACCTTATTGCGCCGTATCTTCCTGATCCCGGATAACCCCTGCTCACCCCCTTGGTAACGTGACATGAGCAGTAAGGCTAAACTTGGAGGCTAGGTAAGTTAAGCGTTTGCGCGCGCACCCAGCATCAGCACCCAAGGTCCACCACAAAGGAAACTCCACACAAGGTTATATATAAAAATAGCCTTTGTATTGTACCAAACACATTAGATAAATACACACACTTTACAAGGTGCCAACAGGCACGGGCAGAATTTACAGGGGATATATGTACAGGACAGGGCCACAAGGACCTCTGTCAGTAATAGGCACTTTTAGAATTAGCACGTAGAACATATAATAACTGTAGCACCAAAACAGCACATATAGCACACAACCAGTACTCACTGGTAACAGGTAAGTACCAACTGCGCAACCCTAACCACCTTAGGAGGATGCTACGCAGGGAACCAGGACCTCTCTAGTAACAATTGTACTAAAAAGAACAACCACCTAAGTATCACTATACATTTAGGGGTATAGGCCTGAACACATTACACATGATGCATCACCACATTCAGAGGTGTGGGGAAGAAAATAAATGATGCATAAACATACATTCAGAGGTGCAGCAACAACAATTGTGCAGAACTCACATAGGCAACAACATGTACCCCTAGCGAGGGTACAACACCAGAACTGTCCCCCAGGCCAACTGGCCTCTCTGGGGCTAGGACGCCCTGTGTCCACAATGTCAGGGGGCCTAAACGGAGCAGCTGCCCACTAAGTGCTGGGCAGCTGGAGAACTGATGGGGCCAACCCGTTGGAGCCTCGCAGGCTCTGGCCACAAAACACTTGTGAGCCTCGTGGGCTCGAGAACAACTGTGGGGGGGGCAAGTGGGAGCAGCCTGCTGCTTTCTGGGGCCACTCGACCACACCTGGACACTGCCCCCTATTACGTGGGAGCCCCTCTCGGGGGACTCGAAAACAAATGCGGCCTTCAAGGGCCACGGGGTCCCTAGAATAAATAGGCCTCCACGAGCCTCTCGGGGCTCGTCAACACATGGGGCCACCTGGAGCCTCTCTGGGCTTAGTAAACAACAATGCCGCTTCAGCCTCTCTAGCATTGTAACCACCAATGCCACTTGAGCTCCTCTGGGCTCTTTCACTACAGATGCCCCCGGACGTTGGAGTCCCTCCCTGGGGGACTCGGAATCAAGTAAGGCCCCACGGGCCTCCCAACACTGCAGGCCTCGCACTGGAGGGGAGGGGCGGGCACCGGTAATGTGCCCCGACGCCCCCCTCTCCTTTAAGGCACTCACCGGTCTCGCGGCCGCTGGCTGCGGGGACGGAGGCTGCCTTTCTGTGGAGCCTCGCAGGCTCCCTCGTACTTCCTGCCTTCCAAGAAGGCGGCCGGGGCTGTCCCTCATGAGAGCCTCGCTGACACGACGCGGTAGGTTCCTTCCTCTCGGGCTGTGGGGGCGGGACTTCCGGCCCTTCTCTCGGGGCAGCGCTGCAATCGGCCAGCCAGCAAGCTGCTTCCGGGTCGTCGTGGGCAGAGCGGCGGCCCAAGGGAATGCTCTCCTCGTCGGTGTCAATCCGGGGTAGGCTCCCAGTTGAAATATCAATATTTGCCGGCATGGTCCCTGGCGGGGTGGGCACCCGTCAGGGGCAAATCAAGGGCGGTAAACACGCAACATGCGGCGTGGGCAGGCGCGAAAGTGGAATAAAATCGCTACCAAGGGCAAAATAAAGCGCTCCCAGGCGCTAGTGAAAATAAAAAGCTCTCAAGCACTAGAGGCCAAAATAAAGCGCTCCCAGGCGCTAGTGGCCCAAAAATCAGCAACAAAGTGCTTCAGGGGGGGCCAGGGGCCAGCTCACAGGGTCCTCCTAGGCAGGGAGGCAATCCTCAGTGGCAGTCCTCCTGGCACCCAGCAGCATCAGCCGGCCCCCCTTGCCTGGATCAAAAAGAAGAACATTTTGTAAGGGACACAGCCCCTTTTTATACAGTAAAAACCTTTGTCTGTGTGTAGGGTGGGGGAGAAACCAGTCGCAGCTGGTTTTGGAGCACTCTTGATGTCCTGAGCCACCCTTTCTATTCACTAGTTAGGCTAGGATCATCAGTCGCACCACAGGGGGCGGAGCCAGCATTGTGTGGGGAAAGCCCAGCCCTGTTCAGGTCCCAGGTGTACTCCTCTCTCACATCACTCATGCGAATCTCAACACTCACTACTGGGGCAGACCCATCCTAACTCCTGGAGCCTGGCACACCAGCCAGCTCCAGCCAATCACACGCCAGACATAAATTACACAAACATGCCAACTTCTAGAAGTGGCACTTCCACACTAGACACAATCACGCCACATACATCATTGCGCAGCATTTAATCACACGAGTCCGCACATACCAAATTTGAGCCTGCACACCTTACTCATCAGGAACTACCAGGGACACATACATTCCCCATGTATTCCTATGGGAGGGCAGGCCAACCTCACCACATGCACGCACTTTACCCTGGGACACAGTGCTAAAGTGCGCATAAACCAAAAATCACTATAACCAGGTCACCATGAAAAGCAAAAAGTTCAGGGGTGAACATTCCAAAAAGGCCCGGGTCCAACACTTATCAGCTGAATTTTTTTTATTACTTCTTCTACGTATCCCGTCTTGTGCTGCCTCTCATGCTCAACATGTTTGGGTGACTGGTTCTTCCTATTTGCTGGACTATTCCTTCTGCGCTAATCTACCATGCTGCATAAGCCTACCATTTCAAATTTTGAACTGTTTTTTTCGCAGGGGGGCTATCATTAGCCCTGATACTGGCCATTAAATCTGTTATTTGTTCGGGTGAAAAGAGTATTTGGCGTCTCGTTTCATTTTTGCTCAATATATTATTACTCTCAGCCACATTGATCCTGCTTGATCATTTGGGCAGAAAAATACTTTAAATATGTCTTCTCTCCACATAGACAACAACAGCAAAGAGCTCTTCAGCATTGTGAAGGAACTCTCCAACCCAAATTCCAACACCAACGACATCCCACCGTCACAAGACATGTGCGACTCACTGTCCAGCTTTTTCTATTGCAAGATCGCAGACATCCATGACAGCTTTGATGCCGTCATCACCCCGGAAACCACCAGCACCCCGCCCCCACGGCCACCACCCGCAACAACCACCTGCTCGCATGGACCACATCAACGATGATGACACCCTCATGATCATGAACACCGTCCACTCTGGATCCCCAGAAGACCCCTGCTTACACCACATCTTCAACAAAGCCAGCAGCACCATCGCACCCCATCTTCGGAAAACCATCAACATCTCCTTCGAGACAGCGACCTTTCCAGAGAGCTGGAAACACGCAGATATCAAGACCTTACTCTAGAAACCCAAGGTGGATCCCAAGGACCTAAAGAATTTCCGACCCACCTCCCTGCTCCCGTTCCCGGCGAAGGTCATCGAAAATTGCATCAACAAACTGACCAGCTTCCTCAAAGAGAACAGCATCCTGGACCCATCCCAATCCGGTTTCCGTAGCAACCACAGCACCGAAACTGCCCTCATCACCGCCACCGTAGACATTAGCAACCTGTTCGACAAAGCGAAAAACCGCCGCCCTCATTCTCCTGGACCTATCACCCGCTTTCAACACAGTCTGCCACCGCACACTAAAAACACGCCTCCATGATGCCGGAATCCAAGAAGCGGCCCTGGACTGGGCCACCTCCTTCCTCACAAGGAGAACCCAGAGCGTCCGCCTCCCTTCCTTCCGCTCCAAAGCCACAGAGAACATCTGCTGCGCTCCCCAAGTATCAACCCTCAGCCCAACGTTATTCAACGTATACATGGCACCACTCGCCCACGTCGCCCAACGGCACAACCTAAACATCATCTCCTACACTGAAGACACCCAGCTGATCCTCTCACTCACCAAGGACCAACAAAACCAACCTCCACGAAGGAATGAAGGCCGTTACCGACTGGATGAGGAACAGCTGTCTGAAGCTGAACTCTGACAAGACAGAGGTCTTCATCCTCGGTTCTACCCCCTCAGCCTGGGACGACTGCTGGTGGCCGACGGCACTAGGAGCACCCCCTACACCCATCGACCATGCACGAAACCTGGTGGCCATCCTCAACTCCACACTCTCCATGACAAAGCAGGTCAACGCCGTCTCCTCCTCCTGCTTCAACACCCTCCACATGCTTCGCAGGTACTTCCAGTGGATCCCCACCACAACTAGAAGGACGGTCACCCAGGCCTCGTCAGCGGCAGAGAGGACTATTGCAACACACTCTATGCAGGAGCCCCGGTCAAACTCCTGAAATGGCTCCAATGCATCCAGAACGCCCACGCACGCCTGATCCTCGACATCCCGTGATGCAGCCACATCACACCCCACCTGAGAGACCTGCACTGGCTCCCCATCAATCTCCTCACCCACTCACACAAGGCACTCAATGACACCGGACCAGCGTACATCAACAGCCGACTCAGTCTCTACACCCCATCCGGCCAGCTCCGCTCTGCAGACTGCGCCCTCGCCACCATCCCCCGCATCCGAAGAGTGACCACCGGCAGCAGATCATTCTCCCACCTCGCGCCCAAGACTTGGAACTCTCTCCGCATCTGCCTACGGCAGACCGAAGACCTCCTAACCTTCAGGAGACTCCTCAAGACCTGGCTCTTCGAACAGTAGCAGCGTTCCCCCCCAGCGCCTTGAGACCCTCAGAGGTATGTAGTGCTCTTTACAAATGCTATGATTGATTGATTGATTAAGGATCCCAACTCAACTGCTCCTCCTAAACGTCGCAAGAAAGAACCTAACTCACTTACTAAATCTCCACTACCTATCACACTGGAGGATCTTATGGAGGAGATAAGGATGATCAAATCTTTTGTCATTGAACCCAATGCCACTCTTCAGAGGCTGCATGAAAAATTGTCAAACTTAGACTCCAGAATGTCGGCTCTGGAACAAAAGGTCAGCGATGTTCAAGATGTGACACCTCTGGTTGCGGCCATGTCTAAAGAGATTGCTCTTCTCAAGGCACAAACGGAGGATTTGGAAAACCGCAATAGACGCAATCATTTACGTATTTATGGCATTCCTGAAGGTGAGTAAGGGACAGATATGCTCGCCTTCCTAAAAATTCACATCCCCCAAATTATTGGTCTTTAAGATGGTACTATTCTTAATCTGCAACGTGCTCACCGCATTGGTCCTAAAACTGAAGGTTCTTCTGCTTCGTCGTCTCTCAATCGTCCCAGAGGGAGAATTGTACTATTTCTGGAATATACTGACTTGTTACTGGTTCTTTCGGCAGCAAAACAAGGAAAGCAGATGTTAGAGTCTGGTCAGAAAGTTTTCTTCTCTCAGGATGTGGCCTGTGCTACTGCAGAACATCACAAGGATTTTCTTCTTCTTCGACCTGCTCTCCATTCCATGAATTCCAGATATGGTTTGGTTCATCTTTGTTTCTTCAAAGTTACTTGTAAGGAGAGGTCCTACTCCTTTGAGACCTACGACAATTCATTTCAAGTCATAAAGTGGATGAGATGGACTTTGTAGGGGCCTGAGCGTCTATTATATCTTGCTTTGTCATATATTTTATGTGGTTCATTCCTTTTAATTCGCAGGTCTGAATTTATTGGTTGTCTCTTTATGTTGTCGGTTCCGATTTACCGTTAGTGTTATTCTTAGCTTAACATTGCTGGTTGCACTTTAAGTCGGTCATCTCACGTTATTGTTTTTCTTCGTCTTTCTCCACAGATGTTTTTTCCTCTTGTAAAATCCCTTACCTCAGATGTTCTACTCCTCCCTGCTTTTCCACCTCACTCCCAGTGTTCATGGTTATCCTCATGTTTGGTAAGTTTTAAGTATTCCTTCTTGCATCCTTCATCCCCTTGCATGTTTGTTCCATGGTTATTGATTCAGGATTGTTTTCCAGTTATCTCTCTTGTTTGTCATCTCTTATAGGCTCCCTGTTCTCGTTAGTGTTTCCGTTCTTCTTTCTAATCATTGGTTCTGGTAATTCTCGGTTGCCTCGGCTGGCTTGGCCATTTATCGTTCCTTTGTAGCTTCCCGTTTCCTCTTATTAATTTCTATATACTTCTTCTCCTTACCTTATCATTCTTGACTGAAGTCCTTTGGCTTCTTGTCAACTTTTACGTATCTATCACTTTTTTTTTTACCTCTTTTTCTCTCCTTTACTCTCTTTATGGTCTTCTTCTCTACTCTCTTCCTACTGTCCTCTGACATAATTTTTTCTTTCCCTGCAACTCATTATGCTTACTGCTCTCCAACCTATTTCACTTCCCTTATCATCATTTTACTATTATTTATTTCGCTGCTCTTCAATATATACTCCTTGGTGTTATGCACTACATGTTTTTCTGTGTTTATTATATGATTACTCTTATTTTCAGTTTTATCAACTGTTTCATGTATTTCTCAAAGTTACCTATTGCTTACCTTGTTGCTTAAATTTGCTTTTTTCTCGTTATCATGACTGAACATTTTCGCATTGTTTCATGGATTGTTAAGGGATTAAGCAACCCCATTAAGAAGCAGAGGGTTCTCACTCATTTGTCTAGGCTGCATTGTAAAATAGCAATGCTCCAGGTGAATCATCTTACTAATATTGAGATTAATGCTCTTAAAAGGCAATGGGTTGGATATGTCTTTTGCTCCCCTTCCAAGGATAGAAATAATGGAGTGATTACTTTGATTCATAAATCACTTTCCCTTGTTGTGGAAAAGGAGGAGAGGGGTGTAGATGGTGGATGGATCATTTTACACCTCATTATAAATGGTTCCTCCATCTCCCTTTCTTACTATCTTCGGCTCTATTCGTTTTAACGTACAATTTTGGAAGGATATGTTGCGTATAAGGGTGGGCGTAGTTCGTGAAGTAGCGCTATGCGAACCTGCGCCAAGTGCACTTCGCACTACGCGAACTTCACGTAGCACTACGCGAGCTGCGTAGTAGCATGTTCACACTGTGCAAGATGTGTTTTCAATGATTGCACAGTGCGGACAAGCATCCGGCACTGTGCAATCATTGAAAACGGCATCTTGCACAGTGCGAGCTGTAGCTTTCTGCTGCTCGAGTAGATTATTACTCGAGCTGCAGCTTTCTCAACGCGAATTGGTAGTTTCTCATTGAGAGCGGTCGCGAGCATGCGCAACCACTCACAATGAGAAACCTTACCTTCCTGCGTTGAGAATCTCGCCGGGATGTAATTTTGCTTGCTTGCGGTCGCGAACATGACGTTCAGGACCGCGAACAAGTAAAAAATGAGTGCTGCACTACGCTACGCTGCACTACGCGTTTTCGCACTGTGCTACGTGTAGCTCGCGTAGTGCGAAGTTGCACAAACTTCGCAAACTCCACGAGCGTAGCGTAGTGCTTCGCCCAGGCCTAGTCACGTACCCTTCATTCTTGTCCCGATCTCAATCTACTAGTGGGTGGGGATTGTAATCAAGTTATAGATCCCTTTACAGATAGAAAATCTAATGCTAGATACTTTCCCAACAAAATGCAAAAATCCTTTATGACTACAATTCAGTGGAAGGGTTTGGTTGGGTTTGGTTCATCCGGACATATTAGAATACACTTTCTATTCCCCACTCATAAATCTTCCTCAAGAATAGATTATATCTTTTTGAGCCCTCCTCTCCTTCCCAATTTAATTCATGCAGATATTGGGTCCATTCTTATTTCAGATCACCTCTAGTTTTTATTAACCTAGATCTCCCCTCTGAATCCCCCAAGTCACGTAGATGGCGCTTTAATAATTACTTACTCAAGGACCATAAATTCCTGGAACATTTAAAGAGTTCTTGCCTGAGTTCTTCCTAAGGAACGCCTCTCCGGCAATTCCTTTTTCCAGTATATGGGATGCCTTTAAGGCTACGGCCAGAGGTATTAATATTGACTTTGTTGGAACTACAAAAAAGCAATGTAGTAAATTTTCTAGTTCTCTACTAGCCTCTATTAAGCGTCTAGAACATGCCTACTAAACTACACATCCAATAATGATGACAAAATCGACTGAGGAGGCCTCTCTGGCACCTTACTTAAGATTAACTCTAAATTCTACGGTGGTCGTAAAAAAGCTGGCAAACTATCAGCGAACTATTTAAAGGTTAAATCCCAATGTTCGAAAGTTATCAAAATTACTGACACTAGTGGTGTTTATCATTTCATAGATGACGAAATATTAACTTGCTTTAGGGATTTTTACAAGATGCTATACACTCCAGAATCCTCCCCTTCTGAAGCTGTGTTGGATTCTTTCTTTGAAGCACTCCCCCGCATTCCTCCCAGCTTGCCGATTGTTCAATATTAGAAGAGCACCTCTTCTCCTCTAAATTCAAGCCCGCCCTGGTCTTACTTCAAAAGGACAAATCTCTTGGTCCAGACACCTTCACTGCCGAATTGTATTGCTGTTTTTCCCATTATTTGTCTTCCAAGGATGCTCATGGATCCTTTCTTGAAGCCATAATCTGTCTCATTCTTAATACAGGCAAGGACCCTTCTTCATGTGCTAATCATCGCCCTATTTCTTTAATTTATTTAGATTGTTAGATTTCCGCGATACTCTTTGCCCTTCGTATCAATAAGGTCATTCCTGATTTAATTGGCTATGAGCAAACAGGTTTTGTTAAAGTAAGAACGATTACGGATAATTCCAGAACTATTTTGAACTTCATACATCTTGCTTCCAAAAGCTCTACCCCGTTGGCAGCTATCACCTTGGACGCGGAAAAAGCTATTGACCTTGTTCACTGGCTCTTAATGATGCGTGTCCTTAACCCCTTCTGCGCTCATGACGAGCTCAGCTCATCATGAGTTACGCCTCTCGTACACTCATGACGAGCTGAGCTCGTCATGTAACGCGGGTTTTTCAAAAACCCCGCGCACAGCGGGAAAACCGCTAGCGCGCATGTGGTTAAGTGGCATGGATTCAGCCCTACCATTCTATCACTCATTACTTTGCTGTATTCCTCTCCTTCTACTTCGGTATTTGTTAATGGCTTTCAATCTCAATATTTTACTCTCCAACGATGTACTCGTCAAGGTTACCCTTTTTTTCCTTTACTTTATTATTCTGTCCCTTGAGCCTTTTCTTCGTTCTCTCCGGAATTCTCCTACCTTTCGCGGTTTTACTCATAAATCTATTGAAATAAAGTTCACTGCTTATGCCGATGATATTCTGTTATTTATATCTGATCCTTTTACATCTTTGCCCGCTTTTGTTGATCTTCTGTCTTCCTATGCTGCCATTTCTGGATATAAGTAAAATTTTTCCAAGTCTGAGATTCTTATGCATCAATAAATATTGTCTTAGAAGTATGTTTGAAGGGATGGACTTTAAATGGATTACTAATTGCGTTAGGTGTCTAGGGATAAAAAACTCTGCTACATTTCCTAAAACTGTTCAACTGAGCCTGGTCGAGGTTTTATCTAAATTTTCTGCCATGGTGGAGAGACGGTCCCTTTATTTCTGTCCTGGTAGGGTAGGTTGGATACCTCCAGGATGATGATGCTTCCGGTAGTTAATTTTCACCTTTCAATGTTACTGATACAGCTTCCTCTGAAATGTTTAAGAATCTTAATAGTATATTGAGTAAATTCCTCTGGAACAATCGTAAAGCTCATATCTCTCTTTCTGTTCTCTCCGCTCCTAAAGATAGAGGTGGGGTTAATTTTCCCAACTTTCGCCAATATCATTCCTTATTCCTGCTTGGACAAGCCTTGCCCTACTTTTCTTCATTAGACAATCCTCCCTCATCCGTATGGCATAAATTAGAGGAATAAATTATTCATCCATTTCCCTTCTCTTTGCTAGATAATCTGGCTCATTCTCCCCACTCATTTGAATCTCCTCCTATTTCATATCTCATATTTACTCTTTACCTAATTATTACCAAATCACGTTCTCCTCTTCAGTTATTTTTTGACTCATCTATTTGGCGTAATAACTGCATTAAAATTTCCAACGATACTCTTTTCTGGAAAGACTGGGTTATAAAAGGTGTTACACAGGTTAAAAACTTATTACATAATAAGCAACTTTTATCTTTCCAGGAATTTCAGTGTGGATACAACTTACCCGTTTCATCTCTTTCTAAGTTTGATTCTTTGAGGCTGATTGTAACTAAGCAGCTCTCTCTTCTCTCTGACACTTCTTTTTCTCTGCCTGATTCCTCTATTCAACTGTTACCTTCTTCCCCCTCTGTTCGGGCTTCTCACATTTAGAAATACCTCTTCTCCTCTTTATCTACACATCCCAAAATCAATATTTAACTTTTATTGGGAACACATTTGCAGCACACTTTCTCTATACACACTTGGGATTCTATTTGGGCTAGGATAAACCACACTTCATGCAATGTCAGCACCATTCAAACACTTTATTATTTTTATTAGAGACTATGTTTAACTTCATTAGCTGTTTCTAAATGTAGTCCTGCCTGCTGATCTTGTAAAAATACTCCTGGTACATATCTTCATTCCTTTCTTTTTTGCCCTAATAGTTTCATTATTTTGGACAAAAGTATGCACGACTCTTGCCTCTATTTGTTCAACCACTTTCCCTTTTGTTATTTCTTCTATATTTGTGGGTAGTTCCTACATGTGCTGGTTGGGCACTTGAAAAATAGGCTCATTTACAGACTTATCTATTGACATTGCCTTTCAGGTTAGAACCTCCAATTGGAAAGATGCCTCCAAAGTCTCCTTCCCTGCCTGGTGGAATCTTTTATGTCATCATCACAGGCTAGGCCTTTGTAACCACCTCTCAGCAGCTTATTCGTAAAGAGGCCTTTTGGTCTCCTCTCAACCACCATGATTGCTTTGTTCACCCCTCTATATAACGTACTTATTAAAGGATTGTTTATTGATATTTGCCTTTTTGTATCATATTGTCATTGGAAAGCTTTATCAGTTTATAGCATGTGAGTGCTGATATAGGTTCCCTTTTTTATCTTCTTTCACTCTTTTCTTTTCTTCTTTTTTCATTTTTCTTTTCTTTTCTCTCTTTCTTTTCCCCAAAAAACAAAAATGCTAGTTTTATTATGGTACGCTATGACTTTGTTTTCCTTTTATTCTTGCAGTTTATGACATATTCGATTTTTCACCAATTGTTTTTAATTTGTATTCTCTGTTACCCTTGGGATTAGTATGTATTCTCTTTATTATGTTTCTGGACCATGTTTTCCATATATATTTTAATAAAGCTTTCTAAACTTAAAAAAAAATATTGTGGCATTAGCAATGTCACTGGGATGTAACCAGTGATCAATAAAGTGGGTATTAGCAATGGCGCCTTAAATAAACCCCTTCCAAACAGCAAATCTCAAACCCATTTTGCGATTTTGTTACAGGTTATCGCAAAAAATATGGTTTCATATTGCGAATCGGCCCGCTTGAAAAGGCAAAAAAGCTTGATACATGGTGCCTCTTGAATATTTTGTATGATTCAGACTTAACCATCAAAGAATGTCTCTGGGTGACATTGGGGTTCATGGTGGCCAAGCGCAATAAAGCCAGGCTAAGGAGAGCCACATCATTCCCGAAGCTCAGTGAATGGAGCTCGGATATGGACCGGCGCATGCTTCTGGAGAGGGCGTTATATGAGAGCAGAGGTTGTCCCAACAAATGGACCAAAGTTTGGGGGAAATGGAATGAATATAGAGGAATGATCGGCATGTCAGTGGCCCGGGCGGGGATGAGGACCTGTCTGGAGAGGCCTGAAGGATGGAATGGGAAAACTGGGTTAAGAAGGGAAGAAGTAGGACATGGGAATGGTATAATAGTTGGGACGATCTCCCCCTGTTAGGGCGCTATATCAATATATTGTATTGTAAGCATTAATGTCATCGGAAAGCAATGATTACTTTCTGCTATAAAAAAATTTTCACAAACTGAACCGCTGAGGGAGGCAGAGACGTTTTCAAGCGCTACGTACATCCAAACGTGGGCGTCATCCGGGTAACGGTGAAACAACTTGAATCACAGCCATATCACGGCTATATTTGAAGGAAAACGGAGCTAAGACATACAACAGCCTCTAACGATCGCCGAGCGTCTTTTCATAATATCTAACAAAAATAAAAGTTATATACAGACTATCGGCTGTTTTACGGTTACGAAACACTCGACGAACATGGCGGTGATTGTTTGAAGCCTCCCTCTCTCCCCTCTCTTATGTGAAAAAAACGACGAGTAATGTTGTGTAGGTAGAAGTAAGATGGAGTCAGTGAACACTGCTTAAACAGTTATCACATACCGTTTTCCGGATTTTAGCGGGAAGGTGCCTTACTCCCTACACCAACTTTGAACATTCTTGATCATAATTGTTTTTAGAAAAAGTGGCTGAATTTCGATTTGTCCTGATGAAGACAAAAGACTTTGTCGAAATGCGTTGACACACAGCCCTGACACACAGCCCTACTCTCCATAAGCAAAAGAAAGAGGAAAAAATCCCTTTTTTTTTATATATATCCGGTGTTTTAATAATATAAAATTGAAGGAGAGCCACATAAGCCTTAAGAAGGACTTTTTTATGTGTAATTGTTGACTATATGTACCAAGTCATCTTTTATATTTATATTTGTATTAAAAGTTATCTTTTTGATATCATCCCAGTCCATTGCTTTAATTTGAACTTTTATCAGTTATATGTATATGTTCATGTCTTCCTAAATAGCCAGCCTTTGCCTTGAAAGTCTGCCTGGGTATATGTTTTCACAAAAAAATTGTTGTCCCTGACCCAGGAGTCCTATCCATATCAGGGGGTCCTTGATACCTACAAGGTTGTAAGCATTAATGTCACCAGAATGCAATGATTACTTTCTGCAATAAAAATAAAAACTTTTATAAAAAAAAATAGTGTTGGAACCGAAAAATCCCCTGAATGGTGACTCATGTGCATGTTCAGCTGCATGAATATCTAATAATGATTTTTGGTCAAGGATGAACATGGCTCCTGCACAAATGCCATGGAGCAGACTTGTGTCTTAGTAGTGTGACCTTGTTACAGCACACCAAGTGCTGCCCTGATAGTGGTAGAGGGCTACTGCCATACCTGCAGTTAAGTGACATGAGTGCGGTGGTGGTAGTATACCCACTTTGATTTATCATAGATATCAGTAATGTGAAGAGACCTGTATATCTGTTTCACTGGCTGGTGCTCACCAGCGCATGACTGTGGGCTTAACTCAACTTTGAATGAATTGTGTAGCTCAGATCATTGTGTGATACTTGCATGAACAACGCTGAGTATGTGTGACCTAGAGGCTGTGGCTTCCATTTTATAATCCCAGGGCCTGGAGAGGCTCGCGGAGGTGAGGACTGCATGCTCCAGACAGAATATGTGAATTACTGACATTCCTGAGGGTTCGAGTCGGAGCACACCCTGACGGTAGGAAAGCAGAGCACCCTTAGTGTATCTCAAAGGTCGCTTTGGTTTCAGGAAGACTTATTGATCAGTGTGACCCGGGCTCATTGTTAGGGGTATGGATGGACTGGTAGAGTGGATGAGGGAATCTTTGTAAAGAGGAAAGCTGAGGCTTAAAAGCCTTATGGGTCATATATGATTGAAAGCTGCCAGCCACGTGTCAACCCCAGTTACTCCCTTGGTGAGTTTTGTGGGTCAATTAGAATTGTAACCACTCTCACTGCGTCAGACTGCCCCTTTAACAGAGCAGAGGGGAAGCACTTTAAATGAGCTGGCACCCACACCCTAGATTTCAAATGCCCATATACTAAACCTCATGTGTGTCTGGATTGGGGCAATTATGGTGGGGCATGGGTCCTACACGTTGTTAAACATTACTGTTCATCAGCCAGGAAATCACCAAGGGGCAAATTATCAAGAAATGGCGTTGACATTATCGCCGCTTTAGCGGCAGAAAACTGCTGCTAAAGCGGCGATAATGGGCTTGATAATACGCCCTTGGGAATTCCCATAGAAGCCCAAGTTCTGATGTGAACATGGGCTTCTATGGGAATTCTCTACGGTGTATTATTAAGCCCATTATCGCCGATACAGCGGATGTTTTCTGCCGCTAAAGCGGCGATAACGCCGTGCTTGATAATATTCCCCCAAGACTTCCAGCAGATAGAATCAGGACAATGAACAAAGATCTGCTAGTCTCCCTGCTGGATGAGGGGCACATGGAGAAAGTTAAGACCACTTCCCCTGAGCCTGGAGCACGAGCCTTCTGTCTGCCTGCCAAGACTGTTGGGCCCTGTGAGGAGGTGACAAGGGCCCGGGGGAGCCAGACCCTGCAGAAACCTTGGAAAATGGGTTGCGGTGAGCAATGTTTGAGACGCTCATTCCTGCTGAGACCATTGCAGCTGTGTGGTCCACATGCCAAAGCTGGCAGCCACATGTGTAAGGGGATGGTTCACATAAAGTGCAGGCCATTGTCTCTGTGTGCACCAAAGTCAACAACCGCTGTGCATTAGGAAGGGGGCCACTGTGAAGCATGGGCCATCGCCTGTGTCTGTGTCAAAGTCAGTGAACCCATGTGCAGCATGAAGCACCAATGGTGCTGGCCTCTGTGTGTCTAGGAGGGGGTCACTGTACTGTAGGCATGGCCAACATTTTAATTACACTTGAGTCATTAGTGTCATTTTGCATAACAAAAGTTTTAAAATTAGCAAGATTACACCATTAAACCTCATTACGTAAGTACCGTATGGCAAATTTTTTAACATGAACAGCCTTCACTTGACATTTCTGGACAGTTATATAGTTAGGATTTTTTTCCTATGGGATTTCTGAAAATTCTATGTCTAATAACTTTGGCGTTTGTGGACGGAATTGGCTGAAATGCTCAGGAAAATGGCACATTTTGTTTCTGAGCAGCCCCTGAAAATTTGGTGGGGTTTCATCAAGGGGGGGCCGAGAAAAAAGGGGGGTCCCAAAACACGTTTTTCCCATTCATTTTTCCATGGGGCGGTTGGACTCACTTTTAGCTCGAACGGCTGAATGGATTTACATGAAACTTGGCAAAATTGTAGATATGGTTTGCCCGACGTGCCTTTGCTATGTCTCTATATATGTGCTCGTGTGGATTTTGAGAAATTAACGTTTTAAAAAATATATATATCTGTGACAGCGGTCCGGTTAGCGCCCCAGTTCGCGTACCGGAAGCGTCACGGAACTTCGCGAAGCGAAGCTGATTGGCTCTCCGGTGTCTGTCAACATTCTAAACAGTCCGGAGCGGCCGCCATCTTGTGTGCCGCTAGGATCGAGAGACAAGATGTGGTGAAAAACGAAGGGGGAAATGAAGGAAAGGGGGCAAGGTAGTCCCCTCCAGACCCCCTAGGATTGAAGAGGGGGCTATTAAAGTGCAAAAAAAAAAGATATTTTGCGATTTTTCGCGGTAGAGGCGCTTTCCGGTACGCGAACCGGGCAGCTAACCGTCAGCATAACGGGAGTCCGCCATCTTGTGTTTTTGGAACGTCCGGTTCGCGTACCGGGTAGCGTCCCGGTAAGCGTAACAAGGGGAAAACCAAGAGAAACAGTAAAAAAAAATTTAAGGGAATAGATTTCCACCAAACTTGGCAAAATTGTAGGGACTGTTTTTTTGATGTGCCTTTGAAAGGCCTCAAGATATGTGCACGTGTGGATTTTGTCTAATTAAGGGTAAAAATATATATATATCTGTAAGCGTGCTCCGGCGCGGTTACGTTACGGGTTTTGTTTGCGCTGCAGAGCCGATACGTCACGGTTATGAGACGCGTCATGAGGCGTCTCACGTGGCTACGTGATACGTCACGTAATAAAGAATATATTTTACAGCTATAGATATTTTCTTTTAAAAAAACAATCAAATTCACTGAAAAAAACGTAGGTTATGGAGCATATATAGTAAGGAATTTGCATTTACAAAACCTTGAAAATTCACTGAAAAAACCATAGGCCGCCAAGAAAACCGCATTCAAGGACCGGCTGGACAACAACGCACACAACTGCAAGGAACTCTTCAACGTCGTGAAAGAGCTTTCTAACCCCAGCGCAGGAAACAACGACATCACCCCATCGCAAGACCTCTGCAACTCCCTCGCCTCATACTTCCACAACAAGATCGCGGACATACACAACAGCTTCAACAACCAACCAACGCACACCACGACCGAACCACCACCCCCCACCACCACCCTCCGCGCCTGGAATCCAATCACCACCGAAGACACCGTCCGCACGATGAACTCCATCCACTCAGGATCTCCGACCGACCCCTGCCCCCACCACGTCTTCAACAAGGCCGACGCTGTCATCGCACCCCACCTGCGAGTCATCATCAACACATCCTTCGACACCGCCACCTTCCCTGAGAGCTGGAAGCACGCTGAACTCAGTGCTCTACTCAAGAAACCCACAGCGGACCCCACCGAACTCAAGAATTACCGCCCCATCTCGCTCCTCCCGTTTCCAGCCAAAGTCATCGAGAAGACCGTCAACAATCAGCTGACCGCCTTCCTGGAGTCAAATGGATCCCTCGACCCCTCACAGTCTGGCTTCCGAGCCAACCACAGCACCAAGACCGCCCTCATCGCCGCCACTAATGACATCCGAGCCCTTATGGACAACGGAGAAACAGCGGCCCTCATCCTCCTAGACCTCTCCGCGGCTTTCGACACGGTCTGCCACCGCACCCTAGTGCAGCGCCTCAGCAACGTCGGAATCCAGGAGAAGGCACTGGAATGGATCGTCTCCTTCCTCGACGGAAGAACACAGAGAGTCCGCCTACCACCGTACAAGTCTGAGGCCACCGAAGTCATCTGCCGCGTTCCTCAAGGATCCTCGCTGAGCCCTACTCTCTTCAACGTCTACATGAGCCCCCTCGAGGCCATCGCACGCCAACACAACCTCAACATAATCTCCTACGCCGACGACACCCAGCTGATCCTCTCCCTGACCAACGACCCCGCCGCCGCCAGAGCCAACCTGCACGAAGGGATGAAAGAGGTAGCCGAGTGGATGACGACAAGCCGCCTGAAGCTGAACTCAGATAAGACGGAGGTCCTCATCCTAGGCTCCTCGCCCTCCGCCTGGGACGACTCCTGGTGGCCCCCCGCCCTGGGCACCGCACCCAAACCGACAAACCACGCACGCAACCTGGGCTTCATCCTGGACTCCACCCTCTCCATGACCAGGCAAGTCAACGCCGTCTCCTCGTCGTGCTTCAACATCCTGCGCATGCTTCGGAAGATCTTCTGGTGGATCCCCACGGAGACCAGGAAGACCGTCACTCAGGCCCTCGTCACCAGCCGACTGGACTACGGCAATGCACTCTACGCCGGAACCACCGCCAAGATCCAGAAGAGACTCCAGCGCATCCAGAACGCCTCAGCCAGACTCATCCTCGATGTCCCACGACACAGCCACATCTCCGGACACCTAAGAGACCTCCACTGGCTCCCGGTCAACAAGAGAATCACCTTCCGCCTCCTCACCCACGCACACAAAGCTCTCCACGATCAAGGCCCGAGCTACCTCCACAACCGCATCAACTTCTACGCTCCCAAACGCCACCTCCGATCTGCCAGCCACGCCCTCGCCGCCGTCCCACGCATCCGGAGAGCCACTACAGGAGGAAGGTCCTTCTCCTACCTGGCCGCCACCAAGACCTGGAACTCCCTCCCGGCCGACCTGCGCCTGACCCAAGACCACCTCTCCTTCAGGAAGAATCTCAAGACCTGGCTGTTCGAGCAGTAGCGACAACCCCCCCCCCAGCGCCTTGAGACCCTACGGGTAGGTAGTGCGCTCTATAAATGTCTTTGATTGATTGATTGATTGATTGATTGATAGGTTACAGACCATATATAGTTAGCTGGATATTTCATTGATATAAAACCAATGAAATTCCATATATAGTTAGTTGCACTAACTATATATTTCGCGCATTCGCAATCCAATGCTTATGGTGTCACATATTACATTATTCATGACATGGTCAGTGACATCACTGATGACATCACTGATGACATCTCAAATGACATCACTGATGACATCACTGATGACATCTCATTTGACATCAATGATCACACCACTGATGATATACTTCATGTGATAATACAATGCACCTCCTTACACTCTAATATAACCTCTGTTACACCTAGTGTAAAATACAGAGTATCATTTTTGAAACCATTGACACACGAATACCAGTTACTAAATATGCACTCACTGATTCCTACGTCTAAACACACATTCACTCATTCAGCCATACAATCACTCATACATACAGTCACTCATTATTACAACACTATTATATGCACTCATACACCTATGCAGACACTCGCACACTGCCACTCATCCATGGAGTTACTCACACACCTAGTCAGTCCTGTAAAGAATCAATCACACTTTGATTTCTTCATCTATACAGTTAAACACAGAACAGCTTGCATTTTCACAGATATACTAGCACATACTAACTCACTTATACAATCAAATCCTTCATCCATACTCTTATACATCCACTCATTCTTCAATATGTAATGGGACATTTCTGGTAATTTTTGATGTTAAAGCGACAAATTCAAAAGTCACCAGAACCAATTCCTTTACAGTCGGGGGTCAAATAACATTTCAGGTAGATTTTTTAGCAGAGTGGACCATTTTTGTAATTTTACTACATCCAAACGCAAGCGGTAGTCTTGAGTCGAATCAAGTTGAGTTTTTACCTGAATGGCACGTTCAGCGAATGCTTTAAATGTGTGATGCATTCTGCTTAATTGTGTGTAATTCTGCATATTTTTGTCTTAATTTTCTGTAATTATGATACATGAAATTACACAAGTTCCCAACCGTCGCGGATACTGCGGCCACTGTCCATGTGTATGTCCAAGCCTGAGACCACATGTGTGCCAAGAGGGGCACGCACTATGAATGGAAGGCTGTCATGTATATGAAGTCTTTAGTGGGCCACCAACATATGACCACACCACCATGAGCACCAACATATGACCACACCACCATGAGTACCAACATGTGACCACACCACCATGAGCACCAACATGTGACCACACCACCATGAGCACCAACATGTGACCACACCACTATGAGCAGCAACATGTGACCACACCACCATGAGCGCCATCATATGACCATACCACCATGAGCACCAACATGTGACCACACCACTATGAGCAGCAAAATGTGACCACACCACCATGAGCACCAACATATGACCACACCACCATGAGCATCAACATGTGACGAAACCACCGTGAGGAGCACCAACATGTGACCACACCACCGTGAGGAGCACCAACATATGACCACACCACCATGAGCACCAACATGTGACCACACCACTATGAGCAGCAACATGTGACCACAACACCATGAGTACCAACATATGACCACACCACCGTGAGGAGCACCAGCATGTGACCACACCACCATGAACACCAACATATGACACCAACATATGACCACACCACCATGAGCATCAACATATGACCACACCACCGTGAGGAGCACCAACATATGACCACACCACCATGAGCACCAACATATGACCACACCACCATGAGCATCAACATATGACCACACCACCGTGAGGAGCACCAATATGTGACCACACCACCATGAGCACCAACATGTGACCACACCACCACGAGCACCAACATGTAACCACACCACCATGAGTACCAACATGTGGACACACAATCATGATGTAAGGCCGTTCCTCTGGATCGTCGTGCCAAGTAATCTGAGAGAAAAACAACCACCAATCAACTCAAGAGCTGTGCAATGACATCTGACCCTGAACTGGGTCATTTGAAGACTGTCCTAGGCCGTCCAGCCTGCTGGAGACTTGCATGAACTTAGAAAATGAGTGCAGCCAATGTTGACTTTTAAGGTAAATGTTAACCGTTGCTGTGTCGGGGACTATTGTGGACGCATCCCAGAGTTATCTCCAATATTGAATGTGGAGTAACCAACCCCACTAGAAAGGAAAGAGGGACTCAGGGATTCCATCCATGTTAATACTAGCGCATGGAACTTAATGAACTGTGGGCATTAGTTAATCTACTGATTCCTTGCTTTATGTTCACACCAAATACTCCTTCATTTTTTTTTCAGGAAAGCAGGTATTTGGTTGCTCATTCTGTGTATCACCATAGTACTGTTACTGTATGAACTTTCAATCTTGCACTTGTGTATGCCTTGCACATAACTCCCACTCAAAGAGCCTGGGATTGCTTCGTCAGCACTAACACTGACAGTCAAGTGCTGAAATGGGTAGTACTCACCGATTTACGCAGGACCCATATTTGGTTGGGCCGGGAGATATCAGGGTTAAAAGCCAACAAACTCCCAAGGTTGGGCCAGTAACTACTGACTGCCCCATGACCATCTAAAGGGGGGTCGGAAACCATGGAAATGAGCAGTCCCTTCCCCTGTGTCCGTTCCAAACGGGTTCTTGGGGCAACTTCCCTCCCACTGGGTTTTGGACCTGCCTGGGTAGAGTGAGCCCTCCCTCAGATCTCCCTATACACTTACTTGTAAAAGGGCCAGTCTCACAGTGGTCAGTTATAAGGTAATAACGTTTGTAGGTCCACTCTAATCGACCCTCCTGCAAGGGGAAGAAAAACACCAGGCAGGGAAGGGGTGAAGGAATCTATGAACAGGGCTACTCTAGCCTTGATTCACAAACCAAGCAAAGCAACAGAGAAATGCACCCCTTCCGGCCAATCTCCCTGCTTAATGTTAAAATCCTGGTAAACAGACTGGAGCAGTGAGTGATTTTCTTCATAGATTCAGGTCAGCCTGGATTTATCAGAAATCATGAGACTTTTGATAATACAACCTACTCCAGATGGAGCGTTTTTGTATTACAACAAGTTATTATTATCACATTTCATAATTGTAAAAAGTCGTAAAAAGTCCCAAAGAAAATCTTCCAGTAGCATTATGTGCAGAAAGTTAATACAATTAACAGCCAATGCTTTTCGACCTCATCTGGGAAATCATCAGGGCTCCAATTAATTTGTATCCACAGGTCGAACTCTAACATTGAGTCTTATTTCTGTTGTAACCAATCGGTTCCAAATGTGAAAAACTCCCTTAGATGGGGACGAAACACGACGGCTGTTAATTACATTGTTAACCTAGCATGAGCTTAGACAACATGATGGTGCTTTTGCGCACAACACTACATGCTTGGGTTTTTGCGACTCTGCTTCTGCCTTTCTCATTAAGAAATCGTAAATTACCACCAACTTCAAGTATATCACCCTTAATCCTGTAAAGTCCTCTGATACCCTCACGGGTCTGGTTTGCGCCCTATAAAACTATAAAATAAATTAATTAATAAATATCATTATTACACACAAGCACAAAATGCATATTACTCAGGCAGTAGAATGGGATGTTGTACATCCCATTAAACTGAGCACCATCATAGGAGAGATAGCCTGTGGGAACCATGCTAAAATAAACTTAATAGCTGGTACAAAACTAGCCTGAAAGGAAATCAGGAAACAAACCTTGTACCCAATTCAATATTCCCCAGAACAATCTATGGAACACTACAGAATTTATCAGCTAACTGCAGAACACTCATCCCTAATAAAAATAAGAATCTGTGGTATAACCACAATGGGACACGCCTCATTCTGCAGGGTCACACAGATTTTTCATTCACTACCAAATGTGTTAGAACTTATTTCTGTTGGCATTTAGGACACATTACATCATCTAACCAGTGATAAAGTGTGTGTGCTCTCCCTTCTAAGCATGGGAATATTTGTATACACCTAACTGGCACATTTAGTTGACTTGTAGGGCCTTAGCAAATGGTAGTACGTGTACCCAGGACCTGTAAATGCTGCAAGAGTGCTACCGTACTCATTTTGCCACCCACTAAAGTGGCACTGTAAACATGTTTCAGACCTACCACTGCACTATAGCACAGTATTTCAAAAAGGACAAATACACCATTTGCCAGGCCTAAGCCTTCATTGTTAATAATTGTAAATCGCACCTGAGTAAGGCCCTAAAGAATCACAGGGCAGGGTCAATGTTATAAAAAGTAGAACATGTGTACTTAATTTATACATGTTCTGACAGTTAAAAACCGACAAAGGGCCTAATTATGATGTCGGGTGGAAAGCCATCCGACAGCTCATCAGAGGCCTTCCACCTGACTTAATATATGTTTCCGTCTGGTTGCAGTATTACAATACTGGTGGTCAGATGGAAACCCGCAGTGGTTTTCTGCTCTGCTTCCGAGACGCTAAAGTATCCCGTCGGACAGCAGGTGGAGTAGTAATCACATAATTACTGTGGAGCCAACCTCGCTCCGACTTTGAGATAACAACGTCACTTTCCATCTGCCCTTTCATGGGGTCCACCAGCCATGAAAAAATTAAGGCTGAAAGTATCTTTGGGGGCCACGAACAGAGCCCCCATGGCCCTCCGCTATAGATGCCCCCCTAAACATCCCTTTACCATGTGGCAGACCCCGCCGCATGGTGCCTGTCACACGGTGCAGGGATATTTGAAAACTCCATTTTTCTATTGCAGCTTGTGCTGCGCCCCTTTTATGGCCAGTGGGCAGTCACATCCAAATAAAATGGGTGGAACCACTGGAGTTCTGGACTTTTTGGTTCCGTCCAGAGGTGTCAGGGACAACACCCGAAGACCCCGGAGTTCTACCTGTCTCGGTGCACAAATAAACAGAAACACGGGCTTCTCGATGGTGGCGTCAAAGACCAAAGGTTTATTACTGCAGGGACACAGAAATCACAGAGTCTACACACGGGCAGAGTCTAGGAGACTGTTCAATTTGTACAAAGAGGGTTGCTCCTTATATACTAAAATTTGAGCTTGAGGCAAATTCTTTACATGTAATACATTCCCAAACCTTTGTGTCCTAAACAATAAATATTTGGCGTTGCACAGGAATCGTCGACAATATCTGATGTCTAAACAGTACGAATGAGGGGTTCCCACTTTTCCATCATAATCCCTTGTCAATATTGCATTCAAGAGCCGGACCGCCTCATCGTAAATTTCGTTACCTCCCCCTAATAAAGGCCCAGAAGGAAAGGAGCAGAGCCAGGTGCAGAAGATAGAAAAGCAGGATAAGGGATGTTTGTAGGTTGTAAATGGGCAAGGCTACCAGCTTCGGCCGCCTAATCGTGATCAGGCCAACGGACACGAGAACCAGTATAGCAGGACTGGCCTCGGGCAGAGGAGGCAGCCTTTGTCGAGTCATGCAGCCACAGCGTGTTCTGTTCTAAGGTGCACGTGTCACTAGAGAGGTGAATCTCCGGCTAAGTCTACGTGTCCTTAATCGAGATGCAGTGATCAGAGGTTATTGCGTATGTGAGGGCAAGATACACAAAATGGCTGCCATGATCTAAGATGGATGCCATGGGTAGGTCAGAGATGTGCTTATAACAGGAGTACTCTTGCTCGTAGCATAGCGAAAACACCAGGGTATGCTAAATGGATCATTTGCGGTTCACTGATACCAAAATTATGTATTTCTGACAATATTGAAAACACGGGTTCAAATCGTCACGGAACCTCAGACCCTCCTTTTGCCCTTACATAGGCAATTACTCAGTCTATGTCAGAATCTAGTTCTATGCTCATCAGGTCAATGACATGTTGTTGTATCATCATCCTTTCTCGAGCCTTTTCTCCAAAAGCAGGTGGTTTTCTAAAACAGGTTGCAGCACAAAGACTACACAGAGCTGGACCACACTGGATAATCAGGCAACACGAGAACAGGAACACTAAGATGACACCAATGACCATTAGAACCTTCCATCCCCACGCTGATATCAGAGTCCAAAACCACTCCATGAAGGACCAGTTTCCCTTGTCTACGTGTATAGAGTCGGAAATCTTGTGCAGCTTAGAGATCGCCTCATAGACGGTTGGAGCATTATTGGGAATAAAGACACAGCAGCTCGATTGGATCATTCTGCATACCCCACCTCGATCTGCAAGTATTACGTCTAGAACCATACGGTTCTGTAACGTCATGAGTCTATCCGCCTGGAGCTCAGCTGTCAGGTTGCTAAGGGCACCAGCAGTTTCGGTAATAGTAGATTCAACTACCCGTGTTAGCTGACGTATGTTTCTACTATTGGCCATAGGCCCCCAGAACGGAAAGAAACCTTTGAAGAAGTCTCCAGCTTCTTGACCAGCGGTATCTTCTTTACTGAAAACACCTCTTGCTACTCTGGTCTTGTGATAATCAGACGAAGCAGTGTATGTCAGAGGCAACAATCGAGCAATATAGCATGAACCTGAAAAGTCAGCAGGCAACCATGTATACGCTCTGTCTTGACAGATGAAATAGGTACCCCTAGCAGTAAGAAAAGCAGGGGAAGAGTTAGACGGAAACACGTAAGTCTCTACGCACTCACTCCTCCCTAGCTGAGCTCTTGGATTTCTCCCATTACCTTGCAAACAGACCTGACCTCGGTGAGGTACGACCCAGATTGGAGTTGAGCTTTTACGCTTGCTTTCTCCCAAACTAAGGCGATACTCTGAAGAATTCCAACTCAAATATACTCGTAATTCATCTCTAGGGTAAGATGGAGTATTATTGACATCCTTGATCATGTCAATAATTCCCTGGACTAACGCTTTATTGGCAGAGTTATATTTAGTGGAACGTGTTGGACGTGGAGGATAGGTTTCAAGGGCATAAGCAAAAATGGTCTGAAGGGCCTGAAATGATCCATTATAGCTAAAAGGCAACACCAGATAGGGAATGCCTTTATCCATTGTGTGGGGTATCAAGCCACACACCCAGCAGTCTGTAGTGTTAACTACCAGTTGGTGTTGGTGCAAGAGTTGTACGAAAGTGTTATTGATGAATTCTGAGCGTCGAGCTTGCTCATGTTCAGGAAACGAGTGAAAAGAGTGTATAGAAGAAACAGTAGAAGTAGCAGGATCAAGGGGAGGTACTGTAGTTACTGGCATAAAAATCAAATTCACACCAAAGACGATTCCACCCACCAATGTTATCAAAACAATTAAAAATGTAATAGCACATTGCATCAGAAAACATTTGCTGTGAAGAATTCTGTAAAGTTTGTTTCTGCGAACATAAATCACATTTTCTCGTTGCAGCGCAGGAAGCTCCATCTTCTACAATCCGCTCGCGACCACTGATGATGTGTACGTAGATGAAAATGCCTCTATCAGCCCTGGGAGTTCCCAGAACTAACAGAAAGATCGACCTTGTGTCTGACCCCCGCAGATTCAACTAGATACACAGCCACGACCCTACGGCTACCCAGACGGCAAGGCAATTTTAAAAAACAAAAGATAATAGCAAACTTCCTGGCTGAAGGCAAAACGTTAAAATTCAAATATCACAATAGGCAGTTTCCTGCTTTATTTGTCCATATTACGAGACCGTAGGTTGTATCTTAGTTTTGCAGGAACTGTTTGATCGGAAAATAACGTATCATTAGTAGATGTTGCAGTGTTCAGGTTCGCAGATGACAGAATTTTTTCTGATGCAGAGGACAAATGTTCAGAGTTCAAAGGAGTATTTTCAGAAGGAGAGTCAGAGTTTGAGGTGTCATTTATCAATTCAGCATCACTAAAAGGGACAAACTTGGGTGTTTGCTTGCATTCAGAGGCACCAATTCCCTTCTTAACCCAGTCGTCATAAGGAAGTGGCAGAGGTACACGTTTGACGTGTGTCGCATGGATCCAATGCTTGCGACCAGCCACACGAACGGCAGTTCTTGTTGCAAGCAGCACCTGGAAGGGGCCAACAAATCTGAGTTGAAGGTTCTTCGTCCTCGCGAAATTTCAAACCACAACGTGGTCACCTGGTTTCAGTTGATGACCTGGACTCTCCGGTGGCTTTGGCAATGCATCGAAAACCTGTTGGTGAATAAGACTCAATTTAGCAGTCAAGTCGTAAAGGTAATCAATCAACATTGGATATTCTAGAGAACAAAACTCCTTTGGCCTCGGTACTCCCCAAATATTAGCGGGACGACCAAAGACAATTTCATATGGACTAAGCCCTACTCTAGAATGTACAGTCGCTCTCGTGGATAACAAAGCCAAGGGTAGTGCGTCTGGCCAGGATAGACCCGTGGATGCCTGTATTTAGCTAGTTTTAGTTTGAGGGTGCCATTGTAACCCTCAACCAAACCAGCAGACTGGGGATGGTTTGCACTGTGAAACTTCTGTTTAATGCCCAAACCGGCACACACACTCTGCATTACTTTCCCTATAAACTCACTTCCGTTATCTGACCATACAATCCGTGGCATTCCGTATCTAGGGAAATATTCTTTGAGAAGGATTTTGGCAGTTGATAGGGCAGTGTTGTCCTTTAGTGGGTATGCTTCGATCCATCTGGAGAAAGCACAGACTACCACCAGGACGTACTTTAGGTTGTTGCAACGATCCATGTGAATGAAATCTAACTGAATCACTTCAAAGGGACAAGAGGGAGGAGCGAAGTGACCAGCAGGTGTTGGGACTCCCTTGCCAGGATTATGCATCAGGCATACCATACAATTTTTCACCACTCTCTCTGCACACTTACTAATCCCATCATTCTTCCAGACTGGAGCTAACATCTTGCACATTCCTTTCGAACTAATGTGTGCTACTCCATGTGCCATTGTCACCACTGCAAGCACATACGCATCAGGCAACATCCAACGCTGTTGTTCCGACAAATCAATCCAACATCCACTCGAGTCTAGTTTACCCGTACTCTCTTTCCATGCACGCTTTTCCTCTTCAGTCGCTTCTTTCTGAATTTCTTTCACACTTTCTACTGTGTCCTCACACATTCGAGACTCGGAAATCCATCTTGCAGATGTTGCAACATACATCCTACTCATCATATTTCTAGCTGTCTGTTTAGCAGTTTCATCAGCAAAAGCATTCCCACGACCAACATCATCCGTGATTGCTTTATGAGCACTGCATTTCACAATCGCAACTTCAGTCGGCAAGGTTAGAGATTCCAACAAGTCGTTAACTAGCTGACCATGTTGAATCTTAGTCCCATGGGACGTAATGAAACCTCTTTCTTTCCACAAACGGCCAAAACTATGGGCCACGCCAAATGCGTACTGACTATCTGTGAACACATTCACTCTCTTTCCCTTAGCTAAAACACACGCTCTAGTTAGAGCAATTAATTCTGCAGCTTGGGCAGAATTCTGACTCACTCTTGCAGTCTCCACAATCGTCCTCAAAGTCGTTACTGCGTAAGCAGCAGTCACATCGCCATTCTTCAATTTAAAGCATGACCCATCAACATACAACGTGCCATCTGGTTCTGACAACGGAGTGTCTTTTAAATCAATTCGTCCTTTAGTCTCTTCCTCCGTTCTAAAACAACAATCATGAGGTTCAGAATCACTCGACTCTTGATTAGTCGGCAACAATGTTGCTGGATTCAATACATTGCATCTTTTGATTTGAATATGACTAGCTAGCAATGTCAGCTCATAGCCTGATAATCTAGCACTGGTAAGGTGTTGTGTCTTGGTTCGATTCATGAGTGTGTCCACAGCATGAGGAACCATGACCACTAACATGTTGTTCATCACTAAACCAGCAGATTGTCGAATGGAAGCTGCAGCTGCCGCTGTAGCTCTCAAACAACTAGGTAATGCTCTAGCTACCGGATCTAACGTTGATGAGAAATACGCGCAAGGGCGTTGTTTATCACCAAATCTCTGTGTCAGAACACTCAACGCGCAACCTTCTCTCTCGTGAACATAGAGCATGAATGGTTTACTGTAATCGGGTGTACCCAACACAGGAGCTGAACATAGTGCATTCCGTAACTCAGAAAAACTCTCCTGACATTCAGCAGACCACGGCACCGGACTCGGAACACCTTTCCCAGTCAAAGCTACCAATGGTTTTGCTAAAAGAGAAAAATTCGGGATCCACTGCCTACAGTACGAGGTAATACCTAAAAAGGCACGTACTTCTCTCTGTGTGCGAGGAACACTCATCTGCGTAATTGCTTTTATTCTTTCTGGGGTCAACTTCCTCCCCTCCTTTGACAAGAGATGACCTAGATAGGTCACTTCTTGGCAGCAGTATTGCATTTTGGAAGGTGACACCTTATGATTCAAACTAGACAAATGATGCAATAAGGAAATTGTAGCTGCTTTGCAAGTTTCCTTGTCATCGGCAGCCACCAAAAGATCATCTACATACTGTACTAAGGCAGAACCAGGAGGAAGTACAAAGGAATCTAACTGACTTTTTAATGCCTGACTGTAAATGGACAGACTCTCGCAATAGCCTTGTGGAGCACGTTTAAATCTGAAGCTTCGGCCTCCTAAACAGAAGCCGAAAATATCTCTGCTTTCCTCGGCTATCGGAATGCTGAAAAAGGCATTTTTCAAGTCGATGACTGAAAACCATGTTGCTGTAGCAGGAATCAACGTTAACAAGGCAGTAATGTCTGGAACCACAGGAAACTGTGGAACCACAATCTTATTAACCTCTCTGAGATCGATAACAAATCTATACACTGGAGGCTTCGAGGGATCAGTACGTTTCAAAATTGGCAAGACAGGGCTGTTACAGACATTACCTCTAGTTTCTTCAACCACACCTTTCTTAATCAAATCTTGTACAATTAGCAAAAGTGCACGTTCACCTTCACTAGAAATTTTGTATTGAGGAATTCGTGGAAATGTAACATTTGCTTTCAAAGTGACTACATATGGTGGTATTTCCAAAAGGCCTACATCATTAGGACCAGTCGCCCAAAGAGTATCAGGGAGTGAACGCAGCTCCGGCGGGAGTGCATCCATTGACAAGTACATCGGAGAGATTATTCTTTTACCCAATGTAAGCTGTACTCCTTCCGGAGAACAGTACAATGTCGCATACAGGCGTTTTAACAAGTCTAAACCAAGCAGATTTTCATTACAACCTGTCGTCAAAATTAAGGGTGCTTTCAATTGACACGGTCCAACAGAAATAGACAAGGGACCAGATACGGGATTGTAAACAGGGGCGCCTGAAAAACCTACAGAAACATTTGTTAAGCCGGACAAAGGTGCGCCAGGGAGTTTCGCATGAATGATAGAACTTTTTGCGGCACCAGTATCCAACAGAAACGGTTCGACTACACCCGATGTTGCTACTGCGACATAAGGCCCACTCTGATCCACTGGAACTGATACTACTCCCTCTCTCTGTCCATGGCTGTCCTAGTACCCACTCTGTTGAAATCCCTCATCTGTTTCACAATAGTCCTCAACATGATACTGTTGGGATCTATTTTGTTGGGCAGACTGTCCATTTCGTTGATCAAAGTGATTAGAAGGGCGATCATTCGTTTGTGGAGGCATAGTACCTCGTCCTCGACCTCTAGAATTTTGCATAGAACCACCACGACCTCTCTGAGCTGCTGCAGCATTATTTTGCGCTAGAATCGGACAGTCATTTTTGTAGTGGCCCTCCTTCTTACAGTACGCACACTGGTTCCACTGATATTGGGGCCTCGGTGAATTATAATCTGTTCTCTGATATGACCCTTGCTGATTAGTCTGATTCATGCGAGGCGGATATGCTTGTTGCAAAAGAACCTTAGTTTTTAAATCTTTCGTTTTCTTATCTGACTTCTCTTTCTCCTCTTTATCCCTATTTTCATAATACTGTGCAGTTGCAAGTATTTGCGCGGTTGTAGAGACAGCCCACGCACTCTCGGAATCTTTCAATTTGTTACAGAGTTCTGGTAACAAATTATGTACAAATTTATCGACAAATAATCTCTGTCCTCCCTCCGTGCTCATATCCTGACCACTATGATCCACAAAAGTCTCTTCGAACCTCGTGAAGAAGTCGGAGACACTTTCGTCTTTCTTTTGCCTGCATGCGGACAACTTGTCCCAATTAACACGCAATGCTGGCATCAGAGTCTTCATCAAGTCAATTATCCTACCTGGAAGATTAGCAATTAGAGGTTCGGGTTTGGAACCACCTATTTGCTGACCATCCGCCGCTATGATAGCTGCCCAATCACCACCTAGGGCAACTGGATGATTCTCTTTACGTATTTTAGCCCAAATTGGTTGCGGAACTACATTTCCAAATAACATGTCGATGTCCGCTAGATTTATAACGCAAGCCTCAACTGTCTGTGCTAACTCCTTATAGTACCCAGCAGGATTCTTACGCGGATCTGGTAAGGCCTGCTTCACTGCTAACACTTCGGCTCGCTTCCACGGAATGTGTATCCACACTCTCTGGAATTGCGCCGGAGCGGCTGCAATACCATTAATAGCATCAGCTTGCACAGCTTCACGCCAAATAGGAGGAACCTCCCTCATTGGATATTGGCGATTCTGCTTCGTACTACTTTTCTCTAAATCTCTCGGTGAACGAAGTGATGGATCATTCCTATAACTTAAAATTAGTTCCATCGCTTCTTTTATATCTTGACCCACTATCATACCTGCAGCAATCTCTTTCTGAACATTAATTAATTCTTCTAAGTTTGATTCAGAATCATCTTCTTCTAACTCATCACGCAACAGGGAGCACATTTCGTCAATAACATATCGTTGCGTTGGTTCCTTCCACTGCATAAAGGTATCTAGCACATCTTTCGTACTATATCTCCTACTCTTCGAAATCCATCTGAGAGCCGTGGAATCTAAGATTCCCCGTTCCTCAGTACTTGGAAGCTGACTACGTCTCTGTACAGACTCAGAGGCAGGAGTCTTGATCAAGGAGTTATAAAAGGGAGACAGAATATTAGTGACAGAATCAGTGATTCTTCGACGAACAGAAAGCGGAGTCATAATACTAGCAGATGTAGAAAACACAGTAGCAGTAGGAACAAATAGACCAGAAACAGTAGGAGTATCAGATAAGGTAGCTTGCGAAACAGTAGGTGTAAGCGATACAGGTATAGGCAAAGAAGCCGGCAACCCAGGAAGAGGGGGTGCCGAAGGAACATTCACATTAACCACAGGTGGCACAGGACCTTGATTCTGAGGGGCAGGAGCAGGAATGCCAGGTTGTCCAGCAACCGGCAGTTGAACATTTGGAGCAGGCAGAGCCGTAGCACCCTGTGCATACGGTGGAGGTGACTGTAACAAGTAAGACAACAGAGGATCGTTTTCGGGGTCCTCTACGATCTTAGTTGTGCTCGATGGCAAGGCAGGATAGCACTTGTCAATCGCTAAATTATGCTCTCTAGTAGCCACCTCCATTGCTTTCTCAGACTCGTTGACTTGCAGCTGTTTAGCAGCCTGCTCTAGAGTCAACTCTTGCTCTTTCTGTTCTTTCTTTAACCTTTTAATTTCTCTCTGTTTAGATTCTTTTCGCCAGAAACGAAAAGAATCAAACATTGCCGGCCGGGCTTTCTTCTTAAACAATTTCGCTTCTAAATTGTCAAGGATTTCAGATTCAAAACTACCATGCAGTGGCCAACTAAGGACACCGTCTTTTTCTGTATAGCGGACCCACACCTCATTATAAGATATAGGACCCACACCAAACTTACAATAAAGATCATGTAAAGGAGTCCCAATCGGAGGAACCAAACATGAGTCCTCCAGCCGGGAATCACTGTTACAACCAAAACATGACAACATACAATTTTTTCGACTTACCATTTTGCAATCCGGAACACAGAACAAACAAAAACACAAACAGGAATGTGCACTCGAACCAAGAACTTAGGCCTACCAAAAACGAACAAATGTATCGATACCCAAACTAAACCAATAGATTATCGTAACCAGAGCAACCAGTGATAATCTTACGAAACCAAACCAAACCAAGAACCAAAAAGGATTTTAACAACCCTCACGAAGTAACCAACTAGCAACCACTAAATACTTGACTGAGGTACTGAAGACGTCACCAAGGAGAAACCCGTCTCGTCTCGCCGTACTAAGGACTGCACCTCGGGTCCAAGACAGGGCGACGGTCAAGGCAACGGACCACTGCAGCCGTCCTGAACGGGAACCCTCGTGGAAGAGAACGTCGGGCCACTTTTGCGATATGCCGGGATCGATGAAGTGGAGCGCCTCCCTCAGGAATCTTCACACGAAGCTTCTCGAACTCTTCAGGCTTTTGGACCGGTACCGAATGACGTCGCCCCACGAGGGGCGCCAATTGGAGTTCTGGACTTTTTGGTTCCGTCCAGAGGTGTCAGGGACAACACCCGAAGACCCCCGGAGTTCTACCTGTCTCGGTGCACAAATAAACAGAAACACGGGCTTCTCGATGGTGGCGTCAAAGACCAAAGGTTTATTACTGCAGGGACACAGAAATCACAGAGTCTACACACGGGCAGAGTCTAGGAGACTGTTCAATTTGTACAAAGAGGGTTGCTCCTTATATACTAAAATTTGAGCTTGAGGCAAATTCTTTACATGTAATACATTCCCAAACCTTTGTGTCCTAAACAATAAATGTTTGGCGTTGCACAGGAATCGTCGACAATATCTGATGTCTAAACAGTACGAATGAGGGGTTCCCACTTTTCCATCATAATCCCTTGTCAATATTGCATTCAAGAGCCGGACCGCCTCATCGTAAATTTCGTTACCTCCCCCTAATAAAGGCCCAGAAGGAAAGGAGCAGAGCCAGGTGCAGAAGATAGAAAAGCAGGATAAGGGATGTTTGTAGGTTGTAAATGGGCAAGGCTACCAGCTTCGGCCGCCTAATCGTGATCAGGCCAACGGACACCAGAACCAGTATAGCAGGACTGTCCTCGGGCAGAGGAGGCAGCCTTTGTCGAGTCATGCAGCCACAGCGTGTTCTGTTCTAAGGTGCACGTGTCACTAGAGAGGTGAATCTCCGGCTAAGTCTACGTGTCCTTAATCGAGATGCAGTGATCAGAGGTTATTGCGTATGTGAGGGCAAGATACACAAAATGGCTGCCATGATCTAAGATGGATGCCATGGGTAGGTCAGAGATGTGCTTATAACAGGAGTACTCTTGCTCGTAGCATAGCGAAAACACCAGGGTATGCTAAATGGATCATTTGCGGTTCACTGATACCAAAATTATGTATTTCCGACAATATTGAAAACACGGGTTCAAATTGTCACGGAACCTCACCACCAACTCATAGGTGGGTGATTCCATTCCGCTACGATGTCGGTTGGATTCTCATCCAACCGGCATCATAATTTGTCCCAAAGTCCTTTTTAATTGCATTTCTCCAATAGGCTAGCACTCTATTACCTTTTTATACTTGATAAGTGATAACTTCAAGTTTGTAACAGCTAGAGAAATACTTCTTCCACTCAAGAAGTAAGTTTATCGTACAAGCCACCTGGAACAAGAACCTCCTTTTTAGTCTCCTTTGGAAAATTACTGAAAGAGGGTGTTTGTTGAGAGACCTATACAATCATGGGCGATTTCAATTTTCATTTGGAAGTAACTACTGATCCTGAAACTGTGATTTTGAATGATTTGATGGATAGAGTCAACTTGAAGCAGAGGGTAGTTGGTCCAACCCATGCGGCAGGACATACCTTGGATGGTATTTTTCCAATTACCCAAGCCTGAAATTCATGGGTCTGGTACCATTGGTATGGTCTGCTCATGTAGCCGTTCAATTTGAATTAAGACTGACAGAGCATTATGCAAAAGGTCAAGGCCCAAAAGAACGTATAAGAACTAGAACACTGAATAAAATGAGGGGACAGCATTGCTGGAACTGCTTACCTTGAAGGTAGATTAACTGCCGCTGGGAGTGGAGGAGGCAAGCTTGGTATACACGGAATGGCTGGAACAAGCCTGTGATATATTAGCTCCAGTAAAATCCCTCCACCTCAAAAGATCACAACCTTCTGCTCCTTGGTTCACGGAGGAGTTAAGAAACCAAAAACTCATCTGCAAATGGCTTGAGCGGAGCTGGAAGAGAAGTTATAAGGAAGCAAAGAAAAAACTTTACAAACTTAGCCTGCAGAATTATAAACAACTCATCTCTGCCCCTAAACAAAAATGGTACCTAACTCATATTGAAGCAGCAATGAATTCAGTAAAAGAGTTGTTTAGAACAGTCGTTACCCTGGCCTCCTCCATGCCAACTACAGTTCAGCCAAGTCAGGAACTCTGTGAAGAAATGGCCAGTATCTTTCTGTCTAAGGTGGAATCCATTTTTCTGGCTTTTAGAGGGTCAAAAACAGATGGGATTACTGTGGCTAGGGAGAGCTCCAAGCCCATGAGAGATCCTACTGGAGAACTTCTCCTTGGTGCGCCCGGATGACATACAAAAATGCCATGGGGATGTTAAAATTCAGGGTCATCTTATGACCCATGACCGGTTGCGGTAGTTAAACTGGGATTGGACCCAATCAACGTATCACTATCATCAATATTTAATGCTATGTTTGCAACTGGGGAAAGGTCACAGGAGTATAACCCCTAGACTAGATTGAGATCAGGGTGTACATATGCATAAAACAACAATATCTCAATTGGATTCACTAAAGCGGCAGATATATTTGCATGTACAAGACATTACAAAGAGGGGGAAAAGGGAAAAGGGGGTAGTGACAGGAGGTGTATGCAAAATCACTTACAGGAAGATGGATTCGCAGAGACGGAGCCCAGCTCTGGTATAAAAGTCAATAAATGTTGGTGTGACATAGCAGAGTCGAGGGCGCTCGATCCACTGAGTGGGTACACTTGAAAGGTAGCTGGAAGGGGGAAAAAAGGATGGCCAGTTAGTGATGAGAGAATCATGATGTGTACGGAATGGGGGGACGCAGCAAAGAAAAACACTTACAGATTAGTGATGACACCAAAAAACGGAGCCCCGTTTTGGCCGGAAGGCAACTGATGCTTGTAAGGTAACAAGGGCACTTGCTCCGCTGGGTGTGTCCACTCGAAGGTTTCTAGAAGGGGGAGGGAGGGGGACATCAGTGGATGGCAGGAAGGAGAGAGGGAGTGCGAGATGAGGAAAGGGGCGCAGTAGGATGGAACACTTACGTGTAATTTAGGCAATGCACAGGAACTTAGCCCCGTTCTGACCGTTGAAGTGTTTGGATGTAATTGATGAAGTACAGCAGTGTAAAGGGATCCAATGCCTATGTCCCAGTGAGGATACCTGGATAACGGGAGACAAACTGTGAGGCCAATTGGTAGCTTGTCGCAGGAGGGTGGAGGAAGGGGAGTAATGGGTTGACCCCAGGGGGACAGCGAGCTTACCGTGAATTGGATGTCTGGCCAGCGTCTGAGTCTGGGGGCCGACTGGGGGAATAAGATCTGATGAGTAGATCTCGATCCTCGGTTGGTGCCGGAGTGCGGGGAGCCACGAAAAACTGAGATCAGTAGTTTCGCAGTGGGTAGGGCCAAGTGAGGCGGGAGCAGCTGATAGGTGGTGAACACTGGAGTTTCACAGGAGGGGCGGGGGCAAGGAGGGGAAGAGAGACAGTGGTGTATGGGTTTAGCAAAAGACAGAAGGGAATGCATCTGTATTTGTAGAGTTTAATTACAAGGGAGGTGGAATGGATGTGCGATGTAAGGCAATGTGCCGGTGTACCTAACACTGATAGCAGGAGTTACCCCATTTGTTGAGTGTGGAAATGCCATAGGTAATTGTTTATACAGTGGTAAGTGCCCAATAAATTTAGGATCTTCATTAGGACCAGGTTGCCGGATTGAGTAAGTGCTGCAAGGAAAGGAAGGGATAGGTAACAGCTCGGAGGGGAAGAAAGGTACACAATGCGTAATCAGGGAGGGAGAACAATTGGATGGGTGGGAATTAAGCATGGGCGGAATTTGCGAATTCGTAATCGCAATTCGTTAAAATCTACCAAATTCCGAGAGCTTGCAATTTTGTTTTTTGCGAGTTCACGAGATTTCTTTACCAGTTTGGGAACGAGAACTTGTGCATGCAGTCGCAACAGTCACAAACATGTTGTTTCCACTTAACCAGCATGTTCGCGATGCCTTTTTCCTGTTTAGGGTTGCAATGACGTGTTTGCGTTTGCAATTTCCTGTTTCAGGTCTCAATGACTTGTTTGTGTTTGCAATTTCCTGTTTCAGGTCGCAATGACATGTTTGCGATCGCGGCGTCGCTTGGCCAGCTACCAAAAGCTCGCAGTGGACACGAACAGGGAGGTAAAGTCAACAGCGAATGCAGAATCATGGTAAGTCAATGCTGCGCGCGTGAGATTGTATTTTTTAAGCGCAAACAAGAAAAAAACATCCACCAACTCGCGGATTGCAGATTTTTGGGCAATTTTGTGCAATTTGCGGATCGCGAAAGTGCCAAAAATCCGCAAATTCCGCAAGCGGAGCGAATTTTCCGCCCATACTTAATGGAAATGATCACATCTAAAAATTAACATAACTAATTTTATTGCAATTTCCTCTGAATTGCAATTTTAAAATCCTCTTTAATGGTAAAGTTGTATTTTAAATTACTATTCTGAAAATAGCACTTTTAGAAAGTAGGTATTTTTCTGCCTAAACTAAATGTGCCTTTCAATCTGTATATAGGCACATATGACTGTTTATGCCTCACCTGTGGTGTGATATGTATTCCTTCCAGATTGGGGACAAAAAGGCCTTGGGCCTGGGTGAAGGTGTTTCTCTTCTGACCAGGATGTCCAGGGGTTTGTACTCAGCCCTGTATTTATTTTTATTTTTTATTTATTCAACTTTTAAATCGCAGCTGTCACCTTGCACAGGCGAGGGGTGCAATCTAGATATTATAGAAACAGCCAGGTTTTAACACGTCTTCTAAACGGGAGAAGTTCTCTAATTTGTCTAATTTACCAAGGAAGTTTGTTCCACAGTCTGGCTGCTGCCACTCCAAAGCATCTCCCTCCTGACCTGACTTTCTTAAAACTTGGCACCTTCACCAGTCTGGCCGAGGACGAACGAAGCAGTCTCGATGGAGTGTACCAGTCAATTTTTTTTCGCAGGGTCAGAGGTCCGCCCCCATGAAGAGCTTTAAAAACCAGACAGAGCGACTTAAAGTGCACTCTCTGTCTCACGGGGAGCCAATGGAGTTTGGCTAGGGCAGCAGAGGCACAGGACCTTCTGGACAGGCCTAAAACCAGCTTTGCAGCCGCTGATTGGATTCTTTGTAGCCTATCCAGGAGAAACTTAGGGGAGTCTAGGAGGAGGGCATTACAGTAGTCAAGCCTTCTCAGAATTGTGCACCTTACCACTGTGGCACGTGCCTGACAAGGCAGAAGAGGAAAGATTTTACGAAGGAACCTGATGATAGCGAAACAGGTGGCTGTAGTTTTTGTAACCTGGGCTTCCAGGGAAAGCTTGTAGTCAAACATAATACCCAAGTTACGAGCATTTTTTGTTGGCTGCACAGTGTTAGAAAAACCTGGAGGCCAAAAGTTGTCAGGAAGAGGGCGGGGGATATTATTCGCAGTACACACAATCACCTTAGTCTTGCCTGCGTTGAATTGAAGGGAGTTGGCTCGAAGCCATCGAGCCGTATCCTGCAGGCAGTCATGGAAGACCTCTACAGACGTTGAACCCTCTCCCTCAAAGGAGAGGATCATCTGAGTATCATCGGCGTAATTCACCGTTTCTATGTCATAAGATTTTATGACCGAAATCAGATGTTTTAAATAAATGTTAAAAAGAATGTATGTGCTCCAAAGGGTAGCCAGCCCCTTCCTGTCATCCGAAGATGTCCACTAGGAAATGGATCTCACACCTCGGCCAGTTTTTGGATAGAATATCCAAATAAAATATTGTGATCAGGTGGGGTGGGTCTCAGCCCACTTCCCTTGCAGACCTCACTTCCCTTGGTCCTCCCTTCCTTTCTGCCCTCCCTCCTTCTTTCGGTCTCTCTCCTTCCTGCCTGTGCCTTCTGTGTCCAGACACTGCTCCCCAAGACCCTCAGGCCTAGCTCCCCCTGTGCTCCTGCATCACTCCTGCCTCCGCTTCTCCTTGGTTCCCTTGCTATGTTTGTGCTTTCTCTTCTTGCTGCACCTGTTTTCTTTGTGCCTTTGCTTCTTGTTTTTACCGTTTTCTTTGTGTTTTTTTCTACTGTTTCCGCCATTTCGTAGTGCTTTCTCTTCTTTTTGCACCATTTTCTTTGTGCTCTTTTGCCTGATTGACTTTTTGTTTCTTTTCTGCTGCTCTCATTGGCTGCACGCCTGCTGACATTTTTTCCTTCCCTTGCTTAGTGCCGCCCACCACCCAGTTCTCACCTCCCATGACCTACTAAATGAAGCAGCTGTGCGGCTGGCGAGTCAAAGGCAAGCCCTTCGGCGCCCATCCCACCTGAACTGCGACCATCTCCAGGACCCTAGGTCCCGGCCCACCCATATATACAACACCACCATCCTCCCCTCCCTGAACACCAGGTCACCCAGCAAATGATGCTACCACATCACACTCTACATAGGACTGTTCTCCTGTACCAGATGCATCTACTCCTACACCAGCACAACCACCATTGCACCAGATATTATCTTTCTCACAGACCTGACTGAGCTCTACATCCACCCCAAACATCACCACAGTGATTTCCAACCTTTATAAAATCACTCACCAGGACCGCACAAACACGCCGGGAGGTGGAGCACCCATCATCCCCCAAAAAAACATACAGTTTACTACTAACCCCGACAATACCACCACCACCATGGAACATCTCAGCTTCAAGATCAACACTTCATTGCGACTCTAACATTAGACTACAAGGACTACATCTTCCTCAGGTACCTAAACTTCCACATCAACAACCCCAATGACAACAGTACTGTACACCTCCTCAATAATATGTGTAGCCTCAGATTGAAGAAGATTATCCATAAACCCACACACATCAAAGGACTCACGTTGGACCCTCTCCCTTTAACTCCAGGAACACCGTCAAATACTGCCACTTCACAGAACTCAAATGGACCGATCACTCCAATGTTAACTGCGACCCACAAGACGACCACCTCTCCCCACTAGAGGTGGACCTAAATTTCAGAGACCAGCTGAATAGGCACACTCAACACATCCACCCCACCTACAGCCACCCACCTTTAACAGGGAGTGAAGAACTTCAACATCTGGATCACCTACTGTGCTGACAGCATCGTCACCATCAAGAGCAACATCAAGAGAAAATCTTCCAAAAAGGCCAGCTGGTATATCCAGGAACTTAGACCAGCAAAACTATACAGCTAACATTTGGAGAGGGGGTGGCACTGGAAATGGCAATGATACCTCTGACAAGACAGCCTTCAAGACCTCCCTCAAACTTTATCAGCACCTGCTGAGAGCAAGAAAGAAGACAGCCTTAGACGCACACATCAAAATCAGTGCCAGAAATACAGAGGAAGCTTTAACACTGTTAAGGAATTCTCCAATCAGGCTACAAGCGAAAAGAACATCACACTCTCATAGGAACTGTGTTACAACCTCGCTGACTTCTTCCATGACAAGATCGCAACCACATACAGAAACTTCATACCCCAAACCACATACATGGACTTCCTCAATAGATATGCCACCACCGTAACCAACACAAATCACAGACTTACGGTCAAGTGGCTGATGGGGACATCAGTGACACTGCTAACTTAGCATGAGCTTAGACGCCATGATGGTGCTTTTGCGCACGACACTACATGGTTGTTTTTTTCCCGACTCTGCTTCTGCCTTTCACATGGGAACATTTCTCTGTGCACGTTCTCTCTGTTCCTGGCGTTTTGTCTGAACATTGTGAACAAGGTTGATAAACATTGCCACTTGTTATTCTGTTCTGGTCAGGCCCTAGCACCTAGACATATCATACCGGTGCAGCTGCTACTGTTGGCAACTCATACTTTAATATTATGGGATTGCACGCCTGGGTAGAACACACTTGAAGAGGGATCTTTTCATGGAGAAGAGCTGTATTCACCTGTAATGTAAAAATACAATCTATGTCCTGAGGTATGCGGTCTGGTGACAAAGCCCAAAGATCTTCTCTATTATATTAATAAGACTATTTACCAAGGGGAGGGCGGGAGTTTAGGCGCTGTAGCATTCACCAACTACTACGTGAACGTGTATTCCTTCGACCCAGCAATGCTATAACGAAGATTTTTCTGCTAATATTTAGTTTGGGAACATTTGAATAACCCGGTCCCTTCGCGCCTTGATGGCCAACAACTCATGCTCTAATCTATAAAATATAACATATTCATAAAAGTATCAGAACGAATCACCATCGATTGTGAAATTAGGGTCTTTTTTAATTGATATTTTCAACGTCCTGAAGATAGTTTAGTGGACTGTGACAAAAATAGACCGACCGTCGACTATAACACCTTTTCGTCAGTTGAACTTAACATGGGAAATGTTTGTTTTATATAAATACTCCAAATTGCCGAAAAAATTGTCTCTGTAAAGGTATCTACAATTGTAACCGAGAAGAATATTTGATCATATGTGAACCTTGACTTCTGGCTACATTGTTTTGTTTTATATGTACCCGACAAAATTGACCTACTTTTCACATAAAAGTAACTTTTTTTTTACATTCACCTGTGCTTTATTCAATTGTTTTTCTTGATTAATCAATTGTTTTTGAAGACTCATTTATTGAATGTCCTTGAAATTGGATTTTAAATAAGTTGACAGTAAGTTACTTAGAAAGAACTTACCTCATATACTTCCTAAACAAATTTCTTTTGAAGTAAATCCCTTATAGGCAAACCCACCTGCTCATACTTAACCGCCCAAGCTGTCAAGGGTTTATTGGATATCCCACTATTTAAGTTAATGTCAATATAAAATGACTTCTCCATTCATGATTTATGGCCTAACTGCTATGCTAACCATATTGGTATTTTGCATCTTTCTGCTCGTTGTAGCTCATGTACTTCATTTAAGAGCAAGTTAGTTAAAATAAACATTTTAAACTATCTTTGTGTCGCTGTTTGATCTTATTGTGAACAAGTACAAGTTGGTGTGCGAAAAGGTGTGTCTTAGTTCCACGATTCCTGAAAGATCAGGGAGTGTTGTGTTCCCCATTGTCCAATAATTTGTTACTCCATTTGTGTGTAGGAGAGCGAGTGAGACACTACGGCTAGTCGGTCTTGGGCTTGTGGGTACTAAGGTGGTAGGAAGGCACAGCCCCTATGCACTAAGGTCCTATAATCCTGCGCATAGTTCTGCGGATGTGCAGAATCCCTGCAACATTACCACCTGGAATTTCCTTTCCACCCAAGACACCACCTCCACGATGAAATGTATCCACTTGGAAGCTCCCACAGACCAATGAACAAACATCATCTTCAACATCGGAAACCAACGGATTGGCCAGAAACTCACCACCCTGCTCAACACCTGTTAGAAAGTGGTTTATTAGTACTGATAAGTAATGACTTACCACTTGTAATAAGGTCACAAACACAATAAAGTCACAGTCTCAATAAATGATTCCATTGCCCAGCACTTGGTAGCTGGCAACGAGCAGGCAACTTAGGAGACAGGTGTGTAAGGCATTTGAAACCACCATTGAATTAAATAAGTAAAACACAACACACAATAAAAATCCAATTCCAATTTATAAATATATAAATTATATTTTTTATGAACAAATAGACGTAAAAATTACAAAAACCCAATTTCGGAAATGGAGATATGAATTTTCATAGAATAAACACTTTCTTAAAAAAATATAGCGCTCAAATAGGATATCTGGTACCACTTGACCAAGACAAACTCTAAGTTTCAGGCTGACTGCGATGAAGCTCTGTTAGGATAGACTAACTGGGAGGCCTTGGTCAACATTTTATCTTCCCTCAACGTTGAGCGAGGCACTTTGTCAGCCCTGATTCAATGTGGGTTTGCAGGCTTGAGTTTCTGTGAGGCTTGGTCAAATCCTGAGAGTCTGGAGCTCCGGAGAATTTAGTGGGACGTACCTGAAATCGAGACCTAATCGCAGTTGAAGGTAGCCAGCTTGACTCTCGAAGTTGATTCGGTCCCCTTATGGAATTTTCTTCAAAAGTTTCTTTAACTTATAAAAGGTCTTCCTGAACTTCCTCTTAAGGTTCCAAAGTGTCCAAAGCACAAATCCAAGGGTCTAGAGTCTCCTTGATGTCCCATGGCGATGTCTGGTCATTAATTCCCACAATACAACTGGCTGAATCCTTAAAAGTCCACTGGACCCGGGAAACAACCTTTACACGCAGTCATTACAATGCACCACGTTTACAACGCAGTCATTACAACACAACATCCTTTACATCACATGCCATTACAACACAGCCAATACAACGCATGTCACAACAACGCATGTCACAACAACGCATGCCATAACAAGGCATTATAAGGTAAGTAATGGGGAATAGTCATTTGTACCTCTACACTATCCAACACTCCAGGAAGGGGACTTTTGGTGGAGATGATGAAGGTGGGCTCTGTTTTTTTTTTTTTGTAAGACGTTTGTTATTCATTGTACAAGTCACACAGCGTCGTGCCAACAACCCGGAGGCAGGCCGCTATCAGATTGAAATATCACAAAAACAAACCGTCACACCATTCGATGTGCCAAGCAGTGACATTATATACAGCATTATGTAGGGTGTAGCATGCATATGTGACAGTAGCTAATCAATTTGTCTCACATTTTTGGGGGTCAATAGACGTATTTGGCGCTATCTAATGATAAGTGCTGGCAAGGTGACAGCGCATGTATAATAGCAGTTAAAATAAACAACCGCCAGTACGGATCAGTCTACATCTACGGGCCCCTTTTTCTCCCCCCCCCAACAACAACAATAGAAAACCAACTCAGGTGCAGAGGAAAGTTACAAACAGGCATAACGGTGCATGCGTGAAGGGTTTTACGCATGCGGTCAAGGCATCACTCCACAGGTGTGCAGACAGTAGCAGGAAGCACAGCGGACAGGCAGCACTCAACTATCAGGGGGGGGGGGTAACAGACCCACGCAAGGGATCGCCCAGACAGGGAATGGGCACCGCAAATTGTGGCGGCATAGCAACATGCACTCCCCATTCAGACCAATGAGTCAACTTGCATCCATGGAGTACTAACATACTCAGGTCTTACGCAACAGGGGGTCTCGTGCGCAGTGTGAGATAAGTCAGCCCATATCATCAGAAAGTTCCACTGCAGGTGAGTGCCCAGATGCGGTGGAACCTGCACGCTCCCGTGACCACTGCATGAATGGCTCCCATATATCTTTAGGCCTGGAAGCAGTGGGCATCGTTTCCCAGTAGTGTTCAAGTTGCATGTTCCCATATGTGACATCCCGCACCCACGCAGCAAATGTAGGCAACACCGCGCGTCCCCAGTTTACCGCTACCTGTCTCTTAGCATAAAGGAGCAATAGCGCATGCAGCTTCCTGTCCCCGGGTAAAGTGTCCTGAACATATCCCAGTAGACCCAGAAGAGGGGATGGCTCATCGGTTCTGTGCAGGATCTGATTAATAGCAGTGAAAACGCCGGACCAGTACCTCTCGAGCTTGGGGCAGCTCCATGCCACATGTAGGAAGGATGCATCTGCGCCACCACACTTCCAGCATGAGGCGTCCTCCCTGATGCCCATTCGATGCAACAGCATCGGTGTGCGGTAATACCTATGTAGGAATTTGAAATGCACTAATCTCAATCTGTAATTGGGCGATAGCGCTGTGAGTTGCCTACAGCAGTATTCCCATTGCTCCTCCGTAAGGGGCGTCCCCAGATCATCGCTCCAGGCCTGCATAGAAGATGGCACAGTGATTGGAGATTGCTCCTGCATGCAGTTGTACAGCGAGGGTCTAGAAAGCAAGTTTTGAAGGGCAAGGAGCTGCGGCGGTTCCTCAGGGAATTGGGGCCACAACGCCTGTTCTCTAGGCAGTCCAACCTAGTTTTATGTGCGTCCACCTTTGTTCTGACAGACTCTAGTTGCGAGGACATGGCGTCTAGTTTGGAGTCTATACTTTTCAGGCTCGACCTGACCTCCATTATCAGTGCCCCGAAGTCTATATCTGCAGCGGGCCCCTGTGAGGGGGGGGCCTCCGTCTCAAGCCCCGACGTGCTTTGCTTGGCTTTCTGCTTTTGGTCAAAGTTCAGCCTAGGCTGTCTTGCGTCGTTCTTCCCTCCCATCTTGGATGTGGGTGGGGTGCCTCACAATGGGGTGTCCCGTGCAAGCCGCTTCACGTAGCTCTCTGCGGCGTCCAGGGGTCATATATGTATGCAAGTCTGGCTCCCCTTTGCGTTCGCGTGGAACATCAGAGGATGTCCGGGGATGTCGAGCTGTAGCAAAAGACGGGCGTAGCTTCCAGGGCAAATTAGACAAAAAAAGGGCGGGCTCCGCCAGCCATCAGGCGCACCAGCGCTGCTCGGCCTCAGTGTGTGCAGGAGTGTGCCATACGTATGGTTGGGCCGCAGTCGATGGCAGGTGTCCGTCAGTGCCAGGGAACACTACCAATGGTGGCAGATGCGGCCTTATGCTGCGATAGTGTGCAGTGCCAGGTTCAGTCTCAACACCCCAGCATACGTGTAAATGGCAGGAGGCAGTTCACTACGACAGGGCTAGTTTGCCATGAAGTCCGCACAAGTATATATTTCAGCAGTATAATCCAGCAAGGAGCCCGTGGAACAGTCCGTCTCCCACCCAGCTCCCCGGCTCCGAGATAAAATGGCGGCCGCGCCGGGGCCCCTCTACGATGAACGCCCTCTGGGGCACATCGCTACGCCACTCACTTAGCTGGTGTCCGCTTTTGGTAGGATCTCCCAGTCGGTGCCGCAGCAGTCATCGGTCCGGTCCTCTTAGGCGGCAGGAATGTTGGAGGGACGGCGCCGCTTCACCTATTAGTTCATCGTAGGCCCAGCAATCCACGGCCTGTAGTTGGGTATTTCCCACGGTCAGGGTTCCACAGCTTCGGGCGTCCGCAAGCGCCCAGCGCGGTTAAGGTGTCGGGGGCCGTATCTCAGTGCTCGGGGCACCGGTTCGTGCCAGGATTCAGTCGAGTGCTTGGCTTGGTGTCCGCTGCCGAGTCACACGCAGAGCAGGTCCCTCCGAAGCCGCGGTGCAGGATTATTGAGGATAATTGTGTGCAGCCGGCGGAGCTCGCTCACAGAGCGGCCATCTCGCTGCTCGGTCAGCCACGCCCCCAAGGTGGGCTCTGTTAACCTGTAACTTATAGGGAGCCCACTTCTTAATTCTTCTTGAAGCAAGACAAAGTCCTTAAGCCTGTAGAACCACATTGTTCATCAGGCGCAATTCCTCAGAGCACATTCCTTTGGGTGCAGATCCGGATTCCAGCTGGACAGTCCTATCTTCTCCTTGTAGTTTAGGCAACAGATCTGAGAAGCCATGCAGCTCTTCCATATTTATCTAGTTTTTTGGGAGTCAAGCAGCAGAGCACTCCTAACCAATGAGATGCAGGGTGCCACCCAGGTGTATGACCACTTTCTCCAAAGTGTGGCATGTTCTTGTCCCAGAAATCACCATTCACTCCATAACCAACATGGAGAATTTCTCTCTAGAAGAGTTAGATGTGGCTACATTTTACTAGCACTCCCCTTCCATCCCTTTCCTTAATCTAAATATTGAGGCCCCTGTGTGACTAGGTGGTGCAGAATATGGGGGTCAGCCAGTGCTATCCTAAGTGTCATTCTGCCTTTGAAGACCAGTCTGGCTCTCCCATCCTTTCCTGGCATTTGGCTTCTATAGCCAAAGTTCTCCACCCGCAGGAAATCCATTTCATACTCTGACAGGACACCTATCACCTTCTCAAGCAGCTCTGGCTCAGCGTGGGAAAGGCTGGCCAATCAGGAGAGTGCACTGGAAAGCTGGATTTTGGCTCACAGAAAATAAAGTTTAATAACTTATTTTCTGTAATAGTTATTATAAATCTAACAGGGGCAAGTTGTTGGATTTATCAAAACTAATAATTTGACACCTTAGAGCATTTTCCAAGCCACTCTTAGCAATATTAATAATTGAAAAAATATTGCAATGGAGGCCTATGGAGATATTCACTACAATGAGGAAAAACAGAATTGACAGTTTTTCCATCACCAGGGCTTATACAAATCTGTTACAATGTCCCTGCTTATAGTTACATGGCACCCTACCCCTGGGACACCTAGGGGAAAGCCTAGGGGTGGCTTATAAATCACAATAAGGTAGATTGATACTTTGGAAGTACCTCTAAATCTAAGTCAAATTTGCTCATACTTTCAACTTTTTGGCAAGGCATCCAAGTTGATGCACTCATATGGATCATCTCCTTCCTCAACTGGAAGAACCCAGAGTATACCCCTCCCACCTTTCACCTCCGAAATCAACGAAATTGCTTGTGGTGTACCTCTAGGGCTCAGCCCCTTGCTCTTCTATGGATATATGACCCTACTGGCCAACATAGTCACATCCCACATTCTCAACATAATTTCCTATGCAGATGACACCCAACTCATCGTCTCAAACAACACCAGAACAAACATCCACAGATGCATGAAAGGCATCACAAACTGGATAAAGAACAACTGCCTGCAACTGAACACAGACAAGACAGAAGAACTGATCTTCGGCAGAAGCAGCATCACATGGATTGACTCTAGGCCTGGGTTGTGAACTCCGATTCGCTTGTGGAGATTTCCGAGTTTTTCACACTCCTTGCTCCACAGAGCATGCAGAGTTCTATAAGCGGAGTTTTTTCCCTTGCTAACCGTAGAATGACTGCTCAGCAGGTGGTTGGTATACTTCTTGAATCTTCCTCTGAGCAGGATTATGAGACTGACAGTGCATCTGAGGGAGAGGAGGGAGAGGAAGATACAGGCAGTTAGTTTACTCTCTACATGGAATCATCGGATGATGAAGGTTCTCTCTGTTCAGATGAAGCTACTGTCAGTGCGGATGAAGTGCCTGTTTCAGAGGAGGACACTGATGTGCCAATTGAGAAAGAGGCATCTGGATTGCAGCCTGAGGCTGCTAGTCTTCCTACTGGAAGTGCCGGACTCTGGGTTGATCCAAACATGGTGCAGCCGGTGCTGCCTGCCTTTAGTGGTGATGCAGGGTGTAGAGTGGATTGTGAACATTTTTTGCCTATACAGTTTTTTCGGTTGTTTATGGATGATGTATTTTTGGATGAGATTGTTGAGCAGACTAATTTGTATGCTGAACAGTTTTTGAGGGACAACGGTGACAAACTTACGCCCCACTCTAGAGTTACTCGGTGGACTCCCACAAATCTGGAAGAGATTAAGAAGTTTTGGGGTTTGACTTTATTGATGGGTTTGATAAGGAAGCCGCCCCTGGCTTCATATTGGTCTACCAGTCCCTTGATGACCACCCTGGTTGTCCGTCCACTTTTGGAGATTCAGAGAAAATTTTGTGGGATCTTGCTAGAAGACTGTTTAACAGAGGCCACCATTTGTACCTTGATAACTTCTACACTGCTGTGTAATTGTTTAAGATATTGTTTAAAGTGGACACTTTTGCTTGTGGCACAATCCGCTCTAACCGTAAAGGTTATCCAAAAGAGCTTGTTTGCAAAAAACTTCAGAGGGGACAGTGCAGTTCCTTGAGTAGTGATGAACTACTAGCTGTGAAATTTGTGGACAGGAGGGATGTGTACATGATGACTACCATCCATGATGAGAGTACTTTACCTGTGCCTGTCGGGGTCAGGTTGCTGAAGTGCTCAAATCTGTGTGCATTGTAGACCACAATAAGCACATGGGTGGTGTTGACAGAGTAGATCAGAGGTTGGAGCCTTACACTTCTATTCGTAAGGCTTATGTTTGGTATAAGAAGTTGGCCATCCATCTCTTCAACTTAGCAACTTTCAATGCTTTTGTTGTGCTCAAGGAGTGTTCTCCTGCATCAGAGTTGACATTTGTTCAGTTTCAGCACTCTGTGATATCTAGCCTTGTTGTGGAACGGGCAAGTGTTCCTAGAGTTGGAGTGGTAGAGGATGTGGCTCGATTGAAAGATTGCCACTTTCCTGATTACATTCCTCCTACATCTTCAAAAAAGACTTTCCCACTAGGAGATGTAGAGTCTGTTGGCGAAGAAGTTTGCGGAAGGAGACTCATCTTTTCTGCCCCGAGTGTCCTTTTATCCCCGGGCTGCGTGTGCCTGCTTGTTTTAGAGCATTCCACATGCAAAAAAATTGTTGGGAGTATCCATGAGTGGTAAAGTGAACTGACTGGTCTGTTTTGTTTAAAAAAATGTATTCTGTTTCACGGTTGGCATTAGTGTAATGTTTTTAGTTTCAGATTTTGTGTTAGAAGATTTGTATCTATTTGCAATTTGTTTCTGTTTTTTTTTGTATAAAAAATTCCTAAATGTGATGGCGGTGTGTGTCGGCTGACGCTTGGCTGGCGGTGTGCGTGAACTGGAGCTTGGCTGGCAGTTTGCGTTGACTGGTACTTGGCTGGCGGTGTGCGTGAATTGGCGCTTGGCTGGCGGTGTGCGTGGATTGGCGCTTGGCTGGCGTTGTGCGTGGACTGGCGCTTGGCTGGTGATGTGTGGCGACTGATGCTCTGCTGGCAGTCTGGGTGGATTGGTATTTGGCTGGCGTTGTGCGTGGACTGGCGCTTGGCTGGTGGTGTGCGTGGACTGGCGCTTGGCTGGTGGTGTGCACGGAATGGTGCTTGGCTGGCGGTCTCCGTGGACTGGCACTTGGCTGGAGGTGTGCGTGGACTGGTGCTCGGTTGGCGGTGTGCGTGGACTGGCGCTTGGCTGGTGGTGTGTGAGTAGTGACTTGCTGCTGGTCACTACACACACTGCTAGTTGAGCGCCACTCCATGTAATCCATCAGTTTTTGTAGTTGCTGTGTCAGGAATGTGGGCGTGGGAAAGTGATGGGTCTTTGAATGACGCTGTCTGCTGGTGTGAGTGTTGTAATGTGATGGGCCTGCGGCTGTGTGTATGAAAAGTGTATGAATGGCCTGTAAATAGATTGGTGCCTTGTTGTGGCTTTATAGCTCACAAGCTGTGAGTCAATGGTTCAGTTTCCCGTCATTTCAATTATTAACAGTGCGTTTCATTTTTGTGAAATCACTTGCTAATACAATTGTATATACTGAACCATCACTAACCCTCGTGCTAAATCCAACCAGTATGTGTGTGTGCTTGAGGATTAGATGGCTGTGAAGTAATCTTTGTATTTTTTGTCTTTCTGAAGCAGAGTGTACCTTGTTCCTTTTTATGAATGTTGTGATGTGTTGGTTTCATGCCTGGTGGTGTGAATGGTCTTGTGTGTATCACGTATGAAAGGTGTGTTAATGGTCTGTAAAGCGGTTGGTGGCTTGCCGTGGCTTTACAGCTCACGAGCTGTGAGTTACTAGTTTGTTTTTTGTCTATTTAATTATTGACAGTGCATTTCATTTTTGTGAAATCTCTTGTTAATAAAATTGTATATACTGAAAAATCACTCGCCCTCGTGCCAAATCCAACCAGAATGTGTGTGTGTTTGAGGAATAGATGGCTGTGCAGGAATCTTTGTCTTTTTAATCTCTCTGCCAAGGTGTACATTCCATCTAAGAATAACCTACCAACTGTAGATATTGTCGTAAACACATGGGGGTACATGGTGATGTCTCTCTTGTGAATTCCAACAAGTTATTTTATCCACAATGTCCTGCAAACCAAAAAATGTCTGTCACATTTTCCTTGCAATATTGTGCCAAAATTCTCACGCTGCTGAAATAAACAACTAATTATGTCAAAACGATCTGGTTTTGCAAGGTGGGTCACCTGTTATTTTGGCCCGTGCTCAGCGGCCATCTAGGGAAACCTACCAATCCCACACATTTCTGAAAAGTAGACACCGGGGGGCTTCCACGGATGTATGACTTGCATGGATCCCCCAATGTTTCCTTTTTTCACACATTTTTGTGTGGGAAAGTCTGGTATCACCGGGCTCACACAAATTTCCCACCACCCAAAGTTCCCCCCGGTCGCCCCAAAAAAATGGTGCCTCACTTGTGTGGGAGGCCTAAGTACCCACGACAGGCAGGGGCCCAAAACGTAGAGAGTCAACATCAAAATTGCCTATCAACGGGGTCACCCGGGTTATTTGCCCGTGCTTGCCGGCCATCTAGGTAAACCTACCAAACCCACACATTTTTGAAAAGTAGACACGTGTGGGCTTCCAGGGAGGTATGGCTTGTGGGATTCCCCAATGTTTCCTTACCCAGAATCCCCTGCAAACCTCAATTTTAGCTGAAAAAAATCTATTTTTTCACACATTTTTGTGTGGGAAAGAGTGACATCACCGGGCTCACAAAAATTTCCTACCAACCAGCGTTCCCCCAGGTCTCCTGATAAATATTGTTCCTTTTTTTAGGTTTGCAAGGGATTCTGGGTAACAAAATAGCAAAAATAGGCTATGTCCCAGAAAAATGCCAAAACTGTGAAAAAAATGCTGGTTTTCTGACAAAAGTCTGTCATTCCCTAAAAGCTGGGAAAATGGTGATTTCAGACCCACAAACACTCTTTTATACCATTAGCAGGGAAACATCCAGACAGTTTCATTTGCAGCCCGTTTTTCCCCCAAAAAACAAAATGTTGCTGTATTTTGGCTAATTTATGGGACCCCTCCAGGGGAATCCACAAACCCTGGGAATTATTGAAGTCAAGATGCCCTCAGAGTTATTGAGGTCAAAAATGAAGCAGCACTTTTGAAACTACGGAGAAGATTCCCTTTACCAGCCTGTGGTGTTGGGAATTCACCTACTATCAATACTTACTCACTAGCAACTGGGGCTGACTTATCTAGGGTTTTAACCCATTCTCTGTTGGTAAATATGATGGCACATTTTGGGAAAGATTCTTATGGAACCAGCCATTTTACCTATCAGTAAAAGAATCAAATGCAGCCAAAATATCAAATATGTTTTTGATATTTCCTGATTCTATACAGTTTACAAAATAATTAAACAAGACCTAAACCATGCTTCTAAACCCTGCAACTTTAGACCTAAGACCACAAAACTGAAAACATCAACATGAAGGAGAAACAATATTTTTGTGACATCCCTAAACAACACAACTCAAGCAAAATAAAGTTATCCCAGTCCTTCTTGCTGCTAGCTTATATAACAAAGTTACATTGTATTGTCCCCTTCAGGAAGGACAAAATGACTCATTCACTCTCCTTTTCTTTTCTTTGAACAACTTTTAGTTTGTGGTTGTGTAGGTGTTTTTTCAGTGATTATATATTTACAATGGTGAGGGCTATTTCCCCTTCAGTGAGGTTTTATCACTTATTATAGGTTTAATCCTAAAACCGGACAGCCTACTCATGCTATATAAGATCTATAAGTGGCTTCCCCTGCACAAGAAACACACTGATACAGTCTCTCATAACCAGTTGACTGGACTACGGCAACACCCTTGACAAAGGCATCTCCGCGCACCTCTTACAGAGACTTCTGACCATGCTGAACGCTGCAGTCAAACTCATCCTCAAACTTCCCCAATGAACCCACATTACACCCCAGATCAGGCAACTACACTGGCTCCCTATACAGAAGGTTGCCAGTTTAAGCTGCAGACCCACACACACAAGGCTCTACACAACCAAAGACCATCCTACATTAACGGCAGCCTGAACTTCCACTAACCATTGAGATGCCCTTGCTCTACCTCCCTTTTACATGCCCATACTCCCCACATCTACCGAAGCAGAAGTGGAGGATGCTCCTTCTCCCATACACAGCAAAGAGCAGGAAAAGTCTCTGCATGCAACTCCAGAACATTACCTGTTATGTTATATGTGGATATATAACGCGCTCCGATAGTCAAGACTGTCCTGGCGTGGGGACGAAACTGGATCAGAATGGAAAAAGGAGTCAGCTATTCATGAACTTGAAAGAGGTGAGTTTTAAGCAGTTTTTTAAAATTGGTCAGATTGGGAGCGTGTCTAAGAGCGTCTGGCAGGGCGTTCCACATTTGAGCTCCCTTTACCATCAGAGATTGTCCACCTAGGCGAACTCTTCTAAATCTGGGGACGACCACCTGCTTTCTGGAGGTAGATCGCAACTGACGAGACGGGAGGTAGAGAGTGAATCTTTTGGCTAGATAGGAAGGGCATGGTCCATTGAGGGCTTTATATACGATGACCAAAGTTTTAAAGCACACTCTTTGGGCCACAGGATGCCAGTGAAGCTCCTTCAACTGTTTGCGAACGCTGAGTCTCCTAGGGATGTTAAAAATGAGTCTCTTCGTAGCATTCTGGACCACCTGTAGCTTTCTGATCAGATAGTCAGGAGCCCCTATATAAAGGGCGTTTGAGTAGTCCAGACGGGAGAGCACCAGAGCTCTGGCTACCGTTTCTTTGGCCGTTTGTGGAAGAAGGGGAAAGAATTTACGAAGAGTGGTCAGGGTTCCAAAACATGTCCCCGCCAAGCGCGAGATCTGGTCGCGGAAACATAAGTCGGCTCCGAACCAGATACCCAGGTTCTTGGCTATCCCACTCTCTCCCGTTGGACATGTTGATTCACTGGGCCAAATAGACTCCTTAAAGTCAATGGGGAATTGGCCGTAGAGCAGAATTTCTGTTTTATCCTCGTTGCATTTGAGGCATGATCTAGCTAGCCAGGCAAATACAGAGGATAGGCATTGGCGTACTCCAGAGGTGCACAAGTTCTCCTTTTTCCAGGTGAAGAGAAGCTGGGTGTCGTCGGCGTAGGCCATTATCTTAGCACCCCAGTTCTCTGCCAGCCGGATCAGAGGAGTTAAATAAATATTAAATAAAAGGGGACTTAAGGTCGACCCCTGGGGTACTCCAGTTTCTACCCTTCGATTAGAGGAGTGATGTGGGGGTAACCAAATCTGTTGGGTCCGGTTAGATAGGAAAGACCTGATCCATTCTAAAACCGTGCCCGAGATGCCAATGTCCTCAGCCTAGATAGAAGCTGGAGGTGGGGCACCGTGTCGAACGCGGCAGAGAGGTCCAAAAGAATAAGGGCCGCTCTGCCGCCTCCGTCAAGGCATTCTCTAATGGCCTCTGCCATTTCCACCAATGCAGTTTCAGTACTGAAAGAGGTGCGGAAGCCTGATTGGGCCGGATGAAGAGCTTCAGAGGATTCCACGAATCTCTCAAGTTGCCGGAATGCCGCCTTCTCGCAAACTTTGGCAAGGGCTGGCAGGAGTGATATGGGCCTGTAGTTGGAGGTGATCTATGGATCTGCGGAGGGTTTTTTTATCAGAGGGAGAAGTTTGGCTTGTTTCCACTTGGAGGGCAAAATTCCTGAAGTTAGGGATTCATTAACCAGGGTAGTGACCATAGGGGTAATTACTTCAGCTATTCCATTCAGGACCCTTGCAGGGCAAGGATCTATAGGTGACCCTGACTTCAGAGTTTTTAGTATGGCCATAACATCTATATTTTCAACCTGAGTGAATTTGGTCATTTCTGCTTTAACCCTTGATACTAGGGGAAGTGAAGGAGGAAGAGGTTGGCAATTTAAGGCTAGATCAGATTGCGGGGCAAGTGGCTGGTCAGGGTTATTCAGACTGTCTTGAATTTTTTGAATTTTCTCGATGAAAAAAGTGGATAGTTGCTCGCACTAGTCTGTGGAGGACGGAATTGCCGTCTTCTCTGCTACCGGGGCAGTAAAGCTTTTAACTATGGAGAAAATTTCTCGACTGTTGTTTTTGGCTTTTTGAATTCTAGACGCGTAGAATTCCCCTTTAGCTGTTTTAATCGCTGCGTAGTAATTTTTTTGGGCTGCTCGAAGTTCCGTTTTAGCAGTAGGACAATAATTCTTTCTCCATACTCGCTCTAGCGCCTTACATCCTGTTTTTAAAATGTTTAATTGTTCAGTATACCAGGGGGAAGTGGGGGTGATCCTATGGTTGTTTTTACCTTTGCTTTTTGATAATGACCTAATGAATGAGTCTATCCAGGATGAGAAGTTGTCTACAGCTTCATCCAAGTTTTGTGCTTTCATTGGGGTGGAGTGGGTGAGGGCCTCCACTACATCCGGAATATTAATTCTTCTGGGGCGTTCCCCAGTCTTGGGTGTGGGTAACACACGGGTGTTGTTAATGAACCAGGAGAAGTGAACCGGAAAGTGGTCTGACCATGAGATGGAATTAATAATGGACCTTAAGACCAGGCTGTTCAAATAAGCCTCCACGAACTGCAAACACCTGGACACCCTATCGGGTGATTAGCCATGCTTTCTAAATACTGAATGATTAATTCATTTATTGATTAATACCAATGCAGCTCGATCCATAAAAGGACATCTCATCAGAATACCTGGGTGGCATCACATCTAGTGGAAGCTCTTTGAGAAACGCAAGCACATGTAGGAAGTGTGGACTGCCAGCTCTGACAGTGATCCCAGCGAACAGTAGCTGTGCAAGACAAGCACCATCCTACTTACCAAATGTAGATATTTTTATAGTGTCTGTATAATGTGATTCTAGCCAGAAGGCAGTAAAGTAATTTACAGAGTCAATGGCACAGATATAGCCCACAAGTGATTTGAGTGGTAGCTGGGTTATTGAGGGCGGAAGTGCATTGTTGTTGCATTGGCATGTCGCAAACCCCTTATATCAGCACAATGAAAATATTTCCCATATGACACCTCATATTACGCATATTGTAATGAATGATTAATTAATTATGTTGGCTTAGTGCATTAACCAATCCAGCAATATTTTATTTTTCAAATACTCCAAAGAGTGACTTGTATATTTGATTATGGAGTTATAACTAAGTAATTCAGAGAGTTTCAAGTTTCAAGTTTATTTTATTTATGATTTTGGAACTCTTAGAGAAACACATAAAAGAATGAACAAATTTAATGCAATGACATATAATCATAAGCACAATAAAAAGAGAAATAGCCGGTTTAGACATAAATAGACATTTATAACCTTCTAATATATCGCTAAAAAACATTTAAATAAATTATACAATTTAAAACAGAACATTTCATTTGGAGGGTTGTGAATAGCGTCAAGGAAAGTGGTAGCTGAAAGAATACTCAATTGAAGACAAATAGGTTTTAACCACTTACGCCTATGCACCATTAAGGCCGGGCACATAAAGATAACGTGATACATATCCTGAGTTTTGATATTACAGAAGTCACATAAAGATGAGGAGCCATACCATCTGGACATTAGAGAGTTCAAAGGAAGTAAATCCTGCCTCAATAAAAACAGTAAACGCCGGACTACGTGAGGGAGATTCCAAACAACATATGGTTGGGCTTTCCTCATTAGACAAGAGTCTATGGTTGATGTAATACCTTTCTTCGCTATACAAGCCTCCCTATCCATTCTAAAACCTAATTCCCAGGAGGCCAACTTCAGAGTAGATTTCAGCTGATTTGCCGATAGAGTGAATAAAACTGATTCATCCAATTGCAAAAGATCGGCAGAAATTCTTAAATTCTTTACAATGAGCGAGTGTTCATTAAAATTTCCCAATAACCCAGTTTTTATAAGATGCCTTAAAGTGCCAGGATCTCCCTTTGCCAGGTTAAAAACCCAACGCACTATTCCCGATAGGCCTTGAACCCAGCTACTACGTAAGCCAAATTCCTGTCTAAGGGCGGCTGTTGAGCTTGCTGTATTGACAGAAGCTAGACTACGGAGAATTTTGCCTTCCGTCGCATTCAAGAAGCGCCAATTTTTCATGTCAACTATTTCCAAGCCATAAAGTAAAGATGCTGGAATTTTTGCTCGATATACCTCCAGCAATGTCGCAAAATGCCTTCTACCAGTAGCCTTATAAAGTGAAATGAAACTCTTCCCATGGGCAATAGCTTTCCGTGTGTTATTAGCTATATGTGCTTTTTCACTTAAATTACTAGTAACTATTTTTCCAAGGAAAATATAAGATTGTACTACATCTAGTACAGTCCAGTGAAAGTTCGCATATTTTGACTTTTTCCTACACGTCAAGCACATTATTTTACTTTTTGCAATATTTATCTTTAGATGAAGCGCCTCCGCATATTCATATAAGGCGTGCAGGCGACTTTTCAGACCTTTTGGGGTAAGATCCAGGATCAGAATATCATCTGCATACATTATACAAGCAATTGGGGCACCCCCCAAGATCGGAACTATACCTTTGCTTGCAGATAAAACCTGGGGGAGATCAGCTATATACAAGGAAAACAACAGAGGAGCCAATAGGCAGCCCTGTTTTAAGCCATTTGTTGTGGTAATTACTCTAGATAACCCTCTTTCCCCACCCATCAACACTCTGCACCAGGTGTCTGAGTGCAAGGCTCGAACTAAATTAATAAGAGTGGGTGGCATTTATTTATTTATTTATTTATAGCATTTATAGAGCGCTCTGCAACCCTACGGGCATCCTGGCGTTGGGTACATATAGCTGAGAAACTGAGAATCCCTAAAGCGAATAACTTTCTCCACAGCAAGGGTCTGTCCACTTTATCAAAGGCTGTGGAGAAGTCGATAAAGGTGCCATAAACTCCCCCTCCACGAACCTTGACGTATTTCTCAGTTATGACCTGCAATGCAGTCAGATTATCTAAAGTGCCATGCTTTTGCCTAAACCCAGTCTGTTCATGGGGTAAGATTTCAGCCTTAAGCACCCAATCATTAATCGAGTTAAGAAGGCATTTTTCAAAAACCTTGCCAATGGCATCTAAAAGAGCAATTTGACGGTAGTTTTGTGGCAAGTCTCTAGCTCCTTTCTTAAAGAGGGGGACTAATATGCTTCCTTTCCAGGAGGGTACAACAGTTCCACTAGCAAAACAGAATTTAAAAACTGGAAAAAGAATTTTACCCCAATGCTCACTCTGATGTTTTATCACCGAGATGGGGAGCTCATCCGGACCCATCGCGCCCGAAGAACGCAAGCCCTTAATGGCTAGTTCAATGTCCTTCTCAGACGGGGGGCCATAAAGATGATTAACCTCGTATAGTGTATCATTTTTACGGGGCAAGCCATTACTACTATATAATTGCTCAATGTATTCGACCCATATCTTCTCATCTATAGAGATTGGTGAAGGTCTAGATCTTAGACCACAACCCTCACCAATTATCGACCAGAATAACCTAGCTTGTCCCCTATAGGTGGCTTCCCAAAGTTTAATCCACAAGGAATCTTCATTCTCTCTCTTCAATCTGGCCTTCACCCGCATTTTCCTTCTTCTTAAAAGAACTATTTTATGATATCTTTCCGGGGTATAAAAGAGATATTGCTCCCTGACCAATTTATTTATTTCAATATTCAGATACTGTAGACAGTTTGGGATTATTTTGGTTTTTTTTGCAGGATAAGATTTTTTTGCTATAGAAATTACTGCTTTCAAAAAATTACAGAAGCATTGTAGTTCATTTCCTTCCCATTGAAACAAATTCTCCACGGTGGACTCCAAAATATTCATCAAACTCCTAATGGCCCCAAAGTTCCAGTAACATCTCCCAGAATTGGCTCCAAAATTTACCAGATCACTGTTTATATGCCAAGTATCCACAGGGGGGGATTGAAGTTTACACTAAGAACCAAAACCTTATGGTCCCTAAGTTCTGTGTTACCTACTGACAGATCTTTCAGGAGATAGAAAAGGGTGTGCCTGCTACCACATAATCGAGTATAGATTCACTGTTTTTACATTTATGTGTGAAATTAGCCGGGATGTCCGAGGGGAGCCTTCCGTTTTTTATTATACTATCAACCTCTAATATTCCCTCCAAGAGTAATTTCCCTCTCTTATTGGTCTTGATGTTCCCAGGGAATAGGGCTCGCGGAATCTGAAGTTATTCCTCCTTGAATTTATTCCTGAACAAATCGAGGCTACAGTTTGAGATTTTACAATTTAGGTCCCCTAATAACAAAATGTGAGGAGGGGACTCAGAGTCAAGAAGATTCTGTATAAAAGAAAAAATCGTTTTTAAACCTACATTAAAACATGCTTCCGGGGGAATATAGACATTTATCAGTACAAGTGATTTCCGTGGGTCATCCTTAACTACGTTTAACAATGTTATTGCCTGGAACAAATTATTTGGGTCTCGGTAATAAGTGTAGTGCCATTTGATCTTGTTGGAAAGTAAGAAAGCCAACCCTCCTTCGGCATGACCTCTCCTCGAGGGAACTGCACTACCATCCAACACGTAGTAATCCTTTTCCGCCAAGAAATTCCCATCCACCCAAGTCTCCTGTAGATAAATTACGTCAGCTTCTAAGGTATACAGATATAACAATTTTTCGGGACTATTCTTAATCCAGCCGTATTCCACAAGATTATTCTTAAATCAATGTTAAAAATTGGAATACGGATTAGGAGCGGAGGTCGATTTACTTGACAGAACACCAGGCAACCAGCTCAATTTAGAATCATCTTCTACCAGAGTTGGTTGGAGGGGTAAAGGATTTTTATAGAGCACTTGTCGTACGTTTTTCGATACACAGATTTTTAGTTCCTCAGTTTTTCGCCCACTGCAACACCCACTGCCCACCCTTTCACGCTAAGCATAGTTTGAAAGAGGGCCTTATTTACAAGTCAGCGTTGTGCCAAGTTAAGTGGCTTAACTCTGTCGTGTAAATACGGAAATGCCTTATAATGTATTATTGCTCTGTTTAGATAGGAAAAAACAACAAAGTGCTGCTTCAAACAAGAAAAAATAACTGATTAAAGCAATCCTTTTCAGCCGGGGAAAACCAAATGTGCATCTTTTATTCACTAAAATACAAATTTGCTGGGTCGCCTACAGCTGAGCACTTCCTGTTCAGGCTAGTTGGATTAGGAGCTATTTACTTCAGCTCCAGACTGACTCTCGTCTCTTGCATGAAATGCCCTTTCCCATAGCATTAAGCAATCACTGCATAAGAATGTCTCACGGGCAGAAAGACGACCGTCTCAGCACTATTTGGGCTGCATAATTACGGTATATCACATCCTATCATGACCGAGAGGGCTGAGAGGACCTCCCGCCAGTATATGCATAGCCATGAGAAAAGTAAAAGGCCAGCAACCTCCTTCCCACACCCTTCACACCTAGTAGTGTTCATGAGGAGTTCGAATGTTGTTGTCAGGAGACAACTACAGTTACCAGGGGCCTGGGCTGGGGCAGGGGCTTAGGCTGAGGGAGAAAATAAATATCGGAAAGCACTGCAAATGTTAGCGCGTTAGTACGCTACAATGAACCTAGTCACATAGCTCAGGACAGTACTGTAACTGCAATTTATATGCAGTTACGGAGAAGTATTTTTAACATGCAATTGATCACAACAGTTAATACATTACCCTCTCCCAAGCACCTACTGATTATTCATCATGATCATCACTGGGCAGAAGTGCTCGGAAGGTGGCTCTGGGTCCCGGTTGCTTTAGATTTTACTTCTCTACAGCAGATGGCTGTATCAGCAGCTCTTAGCCTGGCCTGCAGCCTGGCACTGCCTAAAGCAAATGCAATATTTGTAATCCTCTATACTAGCGCTAAAAACGGGGCAGCATTGCGGCAAGGTTAGAAGGAGCAGGAGCTCTACAGAACTTCAAAAAGCGCGGCGGCAGGAAGTCAATTAACTTTACCAGTGGGCACTGACTGCAGTGACGTCAGTTTAAGTTCGACGCCACCTGTCTGCCCGGGCTTTAAAAGACCTTTTTCTTTCTAATGAGTCTTTAATGGTTTTCACCCCTTCTTCGGGCCCCTGCAGCTCCACTCTGCAGTTTGTTTCTTCAATCAGTGGAGGACAAAGGTGAGATTTACGGAGGAGCGTGCGCCCCCCCTGAGACGGTGTCGAGCCCCCCAAGGGGGGCGCGCCCCACAGATTGAAGAACTCTGCCCTAAAGAATCAGTAGTCATGATTACTTTGTCGGATTTAGTTTGACCAATTAATTCTTGAGATAAATTGGACACAAAGTCTTGGGGAGAAATTTGTCTTCAAAATTAATTTTCCTCTGTCTTTTTTTAAAGAATCTACGGTTTGATTTCCTCTTTTTTTCTCTTTGCTTTTTTTGCTTGGCTATTACTGCCCTTTTCTCCTTTTTTGGAGAATCTACGATAACCTCTTTTTCTTTATTTATTTGTGGTGTAAAAATTGGAAATAAATCTTTATTTAACATTTCATCAGGGTCAGTCAGAGTTTCTATTTCTAGATCAAGTTCGGCAACACAATTGCCGCTGGCTAATATTAATTTGCCAGCCGGACTACTCCCCGAGAAAACCCCCTATTTTCTTTCCATTGGAATCTTGAGAGTTCTTATTTAGGTCAACTTGAACTAAGTCTGAGGCTAAAGGAACGCCTTCGGACTCATTTATGGACTCCTTATTTTTGCTCACTTTCACGTCTGAGTTAGCAGACTCATGATGCGAACCAGATTCGGTCCCATAATTACTATTTAGTAATACCCTGAGTATTTGGGTTACCGTATCTAGGACACAGTCTGAGCCGCCGACAAATTTTTCCAATAATAGTAAGATGGAAGATAGTAGATGTTCTAGGGAGAGTAAAGATCTGGATATTATATTGTCATTTCCAGTAGGAGAACTAGGGAGAATATTATTCATATTAAGAACGGGGCTAGATATAAAAATGTATCTGAGATATAGAAAACTCTGATTTATTAGCGAGAGTACTACTAAAAAGTTGAAGCCCTGGCGTTGCTAATACGTCTCTGGTATTGGTGTGATCCGAGGCTGTGTTATGTACAATGTCGGACTGCTTCTTCTGAGTCTCTGTATCTATATCAGGAACTATTGGATCCTCCTTAGGAGGTAGCGAGGGGTTATGTACTAATACCTCAGTTAGTTTCGTAAAAATGCCGTAGGAGGGTATAATTTTATTTAATCTGGGCACCCCAGAAGCAATCTCTACATGCCTCTGTGGATCATGGGAATAAGGAAGGCCTCCCACCGCAGTATCAAAGGAAGATTTCTCAAATAGTGACGTTGCCAAAGCATCCACCTGATTACTATTGCCTTTTATTGAGAGTGTGTCTTCCTTTACGTCTTTACCCTTCATTTTTTCAGACTTTAACCCCTCAGACAAAGCTTTATCCTTTCCCCTTTCCCATAAACTATACAATTGACATTTACCCTTTAACTGTAGAGTAGCTGTATCTTTATTACGCAGGGGATTTGATTTTGTCTTAGAACATGACCTACCCACTAGTACACGCCCCGACCTTAATTTTTTTGCCGTCATTTTGAAATCCAAACAAGCACCATAAAAACAAAAGAAAAAAATAAATATTGTAAAGCAATAGTATTTTACACCAAGCGGAGGTTAAGATAGAGCAATGGGACCATAAGAAGTGTGTAGACAAATCTAATTTCAAAGCCTTCTATAATTACAATATGTCAGAGAATATAATGAGGAACAAACTTTTTTAGACCAATTTCATGAGGTAAACCAAATGGAGAGGGCCCAGCACAGCCTACTTCAGCCTCTGAGGGCCTCAGAGGGCCTGCCCTTTGCCCGGGCTTCGCCCCGGGCTCTGTCCCGGGCACGTACGCGAGCGCGGATAGGGAGGGACTTAAGAGAAGGGAGGATGGGGGCGAGAAGAGGACCAGCTGCAGCTAATGACCTGCTGGCTGGTCCTCGCAGTCCCGCAAGCCTCTTTGTCCTGGGCGCCTTTACCCGGTCTCGTGTCCACACTTAAAAAGGCACTTAGGCTCACTCTGCAGACAAGCGGCACCCACAAAGCGGGGGCCGCGAGAGGTGGGAGTAAATCTGTAGAGAGATCAAGGATGCAAATGAGCCTCCAGCAGACTCCAGGAAACAGTCACAGTAACGCCGGGTAGGCAGCACAAACAGTAGATTTTATCAGGTGGAGGACGGGGGTGGGAAGAGGACCAGCTGCGGCTAATGACCCGCCACGCTGCTGGCTGGTCCTCGCAGTCCCGCAAGCCTCTTGGTCCTGGGCGCCTTCACCCGGTCTTGTGTCCACACTCAAAAAGGCACTTAGGCTCAATCTGCAGACGAGCGAATCCCGCGAAGCGGGGGGCGCAAGAGGTGGGAGTAAATCCGAAGAGAGATCAGGATGCAAATGAGCCCCCAGCAGACTCCAGGAAACAGTCACGGTAACGCCGGGTAGGCAGCACAAACAGTAGATTTTATCAGGCGGAAGACGGGGGCGGGAAGAGGACCAGCTTCGGCTAATGACCCGCTGCGCTGATGGCTGGTCCTCACAGTCCCGCAAGCCTCTTGGTCCTGGGTGCCTTCACCCGGTCTCGTGCCAACACTCAAAAAGGCACTTAGGCTCACTCTGCAGACGAGCGGCTCCCGCAAAGCGGGGGCATTGAGAGGTGGGAGTAAAGCAGAAGAGAGATCAAGGATGCAAATGAGCCCCCCGCAGACTCCAGGAAACAGTCACGGTAACGCCGGGTAGGCAGCACAAACAATAGATTTTATCAGGTGGAGGACGGGGGCGGGAAGAGGACCAGCTGCGGCTAAAGACCAGCCGCGCTGCTGGCTGGTCCTCGCAGTCCCGCAAATCTCTTGGTCCTGGGCGCCTTCACCCGGTCTCGTGTCCACACTCAAAAAGGCACTTAGGCTCACTCTGCAGACGAGCGGAGCCCGTGAAGCGGAGCCGCGAGAGGTGGGAGTAAATCTGAAGAGAGATCAAGGATGCAAATGAGCCACCAGCAGACTCCAGGAAACAGTCACGGTAACGCCGGGTAGGCAGCACAAACAGTACATTTTATCTGGGGTAGGACGGGGGCAGGAAGAGGACCAGCTGCGGCTAATGACCGGTAGCGCTGCTGGCTGGTCCTCGCAGTCCCACAAGCCTCTTGGTCCTGGGCGCCTTCACCCGGTCTCGTGTCCACACTCAAAAAGGCACTTAGGCTCACTCTGCAGACGAGCGGCTCCCGGAAGCCGGGGCCGCGAGAGGTAGGAGTAAATCTGAAGAGAGATCAAGGATGCAAATGAGCCCCCAGCAGACTCTAGGAAACAGTCACGGTAACGCCGGGTAGGCAGCACAAACAGTAGATTTTATCAGGTGGAGGACGGGGGCGGGAAGAGGACCAGCTGCGGCTAAAGACCAGCCGCGCTGCTGGCTGGTCCTCGCAGTCCCGCAAGCCTCTTGGTCCTGGGCGCCTTCATCCGGTCTCCTGTCCACACTCAAAAAGGCACTTAGGCTCACTCTGCAGACGAGCGGCGCCCGCGAAGCGGGGGCGTGAGAGGTGGGAGTAAATCTGAAGAGAGATCAAGGATGCAAATGAGCCCCCAGCAGACTCCAGGAAACAGTCACGATAACGCTGGGTAGACAGCACAAACAGTAGATTTTATCAGGCGGAGGACGGGGGCGGGAATTGGACCAGCTGCGGCTAATGACCCACCATGCTGCTGGCGGGTCCTCGCAGTCCCGCAAGCCTCTTGGTCCTGGGCGTCTTCACCCGGTCTTGTGTACCCACTCAAAAAGGCACTTAGGCTTACTCTGCAGACGAGCGGCTCCCGCGAAGCGGGGGCCGCGAGAGGTGGGAGTAAACCCGAAGAGAGATCAAGGATGCAAATGAGCCCCCAGCAGACTCCAGGAAACAGTCACAAGAGCAATTTTGTTCTCTGACTTTAGAAGTATTTGCCTTTTACCCAAAGTCACTGAAGCTGCAAAATTCTAGGACCAAAATAGAAACTGAAAACAGGAAAGCCTAAGCATGAGCAAAATGAGGAAGCAGGCAGAGGAGATAGGGTTAATCTATGATGGTGTTGACCTGTGAATTCATGGTGAGCTTCTTGGCAATGATGATTCCGAGGTTTCTAGCATGGTCAGAGGGAGTAAGTACGGATCCTAGGTCTGATGGGTACCTGGAATCATTTAGGCCTAGGAGTAGTAGCAGAACTCCTTAAAGTGACAAAAAAAACCTGCTGCACTGTGCGGAGTTCCGCAAGTGCGTAGTGCATTAGGGTCATTAGGTCGGTGATTTTCAGCGCCGGGTGTTTGTCCCATGCTAGAAAATCACCACGAATAGCCCATGCGCAGCACAAGAGGGCTCAGCTTTCTTTCTGTTGCTCAGGTAGATTTTGTACCCGAGCAACAGGTTTCTCAATGCAAACAGAAGTTGTCTCCACAGGAGTGGACGTGAGCATACGCGACCACTTGCATTGAGAAATATGACCGCACGCATTGAGAAATCTCTGCCTCGAGGTTTGCTTTCTAGACATTGATGAGCGCAATGAAGGAAAAATCTTTTGATGAAGTGTATTTTCCTCCCTCTGTGCTCGCTAACCCGACTATGCGAGCGAGGGAAAAAACTCACCATTTGGAACTCTGCAGTCTCCGTGGAAAACGGAGTGTTGAAAACTCTGCAAACTCCATGAGCGAATCAGAGTTCACTGCCCAGTCCTATATGGCCAGGATGCCCGCCACCCCCTCCCAACACCACTTCCCCAAGGGGAGGAGACAGACACAGGTTTGAGCTTTTGGAAGGCGGGGGGGAGTTACCCCCCCGGCCGTATTTATTAAAATATGAAACAAAATTTAAAACATTAAATTAAAAGCGTTTCATGAATTATGTACAATTTTACTTTCGTTACATTTTGATGAAGACATATTCTTTGGCTAACCTTAACAGTTCTCTAATACAAAGGTTTCCTAGCTGAGTCTAGCATCCTGAAAATGCATACATTCTAAATTAAAATTGTACATCCTAATGTTAAGGGCCAACAGCAAGGTCTTAACCGGTGTCAGATCCCTACTACCAAACTCCCGCCCTCACGGTGTGAGTGGCGCATGCGCAGAGGACTTTACCCTTGTTGCCAACTGTAACTTCCCTTGTCGTGGGGGCCCCCTTTCGCTCGACGCCATCTTAACGGTCGTCCGAGTCCCCGTGTGAGGTATCTGTAAGAAGGACAGCGTGGACTCCCCCCCTTCCCCACACTCTCTTCCGCCGTCGCGGATAACCGCCCCCCGGGAAATTCGTAGGAGGGGCATCTAGCCGTCTCCCCCCTGGGAGGGGCCTATGGCCGTCTCCCCCTAGGCAACCCATTCGTAGTGGGTGCTGCCTACCCATGGGAGGGGCCAATGGCCGCCTCCCCCCGGGCGCTCCCATCCATTCTGGGTGGCGCCCCCCCAGGGACCTTGAAATTACTGCTCACCGATCATGACCTTACCGCCACAGGCCGGATAGTTGACCGACTATCCGGCCCCCCCACACCTCTTAAAGGTCATGCCTGCTCAAACCCCTTAGCCATGCTATGAAGTCTCCTATTAGTAAATCATTTCCCGCCCCGGACAGGTGAACCCCATCATCAAGATAATAGTGATCACCCCGAATACACCCATGGGGAATGCTATGCAGATGCGCGGAGCGAAACAGTTTCCCAATTTTATTGTTGACCCTTTTCAACGAGTGGTTCAACGCTGACACAGAGAAAGCCCCCCCGCCAAACTCTCCTGGGGATCATGTGGGACCAGGCAATTGTACACCCCGGGAGCCTCTTAGCCAACCAGCTGACTGCCGACAAAATGTGTTCCACTAACACTCGTCTTCCCAGTCTTACCAAGTCATTGCCCCCCAAGTGTACTATGATTATAGATGGCGGTGACCTTTTCCGCCCTAGAAGACCCTCCATAAACGATTGAAATTGGTCAAAACAGAGGCCTCCCTTCCCATGGAAGGACACTCTGAACCCGTATTCCCCAGATGCGTGAGTCGCGTTACCTGCCATGAATACGTCTCCGGCTCGCCTCACGTATGAGTGGCCCACAACCCATACCACTCGCTCTACAGTCGGTGTTCCTCGACCGCTGGTCCTCCGGTGATGGGTTGATCCCAGATTCCGCCCCGCGTCGCAGGCTCGCGAAACTGTAATTCAAGCAAAAGACAACAATCGTGAGTGCATTTCATCAGTCTTTTACAACATGTGCAGTCGCACATACCTTTTGAAACAGTTCGATGACCAACGGCCTAGCTGTTTCACCTCTTCTGCACCCAGACCCCGAGCCGTAGCCTCAGTAGCGGCCCCTATTCTAAATGAGTGGGTCCCAAAATTGCACGGGTCCATGCCCGCCTCGGTGATTGTCAGTGCTAGCACCCTCTGAAACTGAAATCTCGTCAGAGGGGTGCCATCCTTGTGCCTGAGCAGGCTCCCTCCCCATGTGTGCCAAGTATTCCTACACACATTTTATCGGACAAGTGGGACACCCCTGCACGCGCTGCACAACCACACTATCCCCAACAGCATCCTGGTCTGTCTTGGACCTAGCTATTGAGATTAGCATTGAATCACCCCGTATTTGCACGTGATCCCTGCAAAGGCCTCCCTCCATATCTCTCTTGTTCCTCGCCACCAGTTCGCTTACCCGCATGGCCCCATGAAATGCCAGGGCGAAAGCTGCCCGGAACAGAACTGTTTCAGAAGGGGAGGAGCATGTCTCATCCAGCTTTGCTAAAAGCCGAGACAATCTTTCTATACCAATCGGGTGCCTCGTATCTTGTTTGCGACCCTCCAGGCGTTGCCAGCTGCGAAGCGCCTTCCTGACTAAAAAGGAACCCGTTGGATCCCTTACACCGTGGAGCTGTGCCATGAATGATATGGCCGCCTTATGTCTGTTGGCAGTTGCGGCTGATCGGCCCTCTCTGTGCAGTGCAACTAAGAACCCCAGGAAGGATTCCTCCTGCCCCCAGCTATGTCTCCCTGCTGGTCCTAAAAAGGCGCAGTAAGAACGAAACGCTCCCTCATAAGCCTTCCTCGTCCTGGGCACTAAGCTGGCTGCCACGAGGTCTTGTAATCCGGGGCACCGATCAGCCACAGTGCTTCGGGGAACGGTGCCGCCACTGGGTCCGCCGATGGCAGGTAGCCCCTGAAAGCCTGCATGTGTGAACGAGAGAGTGCATCAGCTGCATTATTCAGTACACTCGGCACATGTCTTGCCCTGAACTGTACATTCAATCTCATCGAAAGTAACACAATCTCTTTCAACAGTCTTAAGATCCACTTGCAGCGGGCCGCTTGCTGATTGATGCACTCAACCACAGTCATGTTGTCCGACCAAAATACCACTGATCGGTCCCTAAAATCGTCTGGCCATGCCAACAGAGCCACCCAAATGGGGAACAGCTCCTAGAACCCAATGTTACCTGTTAGGCCACTGGAGTGCCACCACGTCGGCCAGACTTGTGCCGACCATCGGTTACCAAAGATGGCACCAAACCTTAAGCTCCCGGCCGAATCGGTCCACAAACCCAGCTCCTCCGATGACGCTGGAGGCCTGTTCCACATTACTCGACCGTTGAAGTCCGCCAGAAATGCCACAAAATGCGCATATCCTGGCGAACCTCTGCCGACAGTCTCGTGCGGTGGTGTCCCTCTTTGAGGCCGACCGTAGCCTGTGCTATGGAGCGAGAGAAGGGGCGAGCCATCGGTATCACTCTCAAGGCAAAGTTTAGCTGACCCACTGTCTGTTGTAACTGATGCAGGGTCACTTTCTCTTTTCCCAGGCATTGCGTTAAGGACCCTCTGAATTTGGCCACTTTCTCCATCGGCATACGGAAGCACCCCTCCACCGAATCGAGCTCAATCCCAAGAAACTCGAGTGAAGTAGATGGGCCCATCGTCTTACCTGGCGCCAATGGGACGCCAAACTCCTGCATGAGAATGCCGAAATCCTGCAGCGCCTGTGCACAGTTTGCATTGCCTGCCGGCCCCAAGAACAGGAAGTCATCTAAATAATGCATCACTTCTCTATGTCCTGTAGCCCTAGTGAAAGCCCATTCTAAAAAACGGCTGAACATTTCAAAATAAGCACAAGAAATTGAGCAACCCATGGGTATGCATTTTTCCATGTAATACTTCCCTTGGAACGTGAATCCTAGTAAACGCTGGTCCCGTGGGTGTACCGGGAGCAACCTAAATGCTGATTCGATGTCTGATTTTGCCATCAGAGCACCTGGACCCAGGCGGATCAGCATGGACACTGCATTATCAAACGATGCGTACCGGACTGAACAGATATCCGGATCAATGGCTTCATTCACCGAAGCGCCCTTCGGGGCCAACAGGTTGTGAATGAGTCTATACTCCCCGGGGTCTTTCTTTGGGACTACCCCTAGAGGTGAACACACGAAATCCGCCACTGGCGGGGATGGGAAAGGGCCTGCTACCCGCCCCAGGCTGATTTCTTTGGTAATCTTTCCAGCCGCCACTGTAGGGTTGTGTTGGATGGATAGCTGATTTTTACAGGAGGGTGTCCCCCGAAAATTTCCCGCCGGGATGTTGAAGCCATACAAGAAACCCCTCCTCAGCACCCCGGCCGATATGCGATCAGGGTATATGTTCAACCAGGGGGTCAAAGCCATGATGTCTATGGGTGAAGGGGATTGTTTACCAAGCGTCACCTCACTCTTGCTTGGACCCCCCCTTTCCTGCTGCACCACTGTTCTTGGATCTACAGCTACTCTCCGGGTGTGAGGAGTTCCCACAACCCGCGCAAGCATGCCGGAACCTACACGTTCCCTGGGGTCTGTTACAGTTTCCTCTGTTAAAGCCCCAACAAACCCCGCGCTTGCCCCCATTCCCACCGGTCTTGGGCTGTGATTCCCCACCGGCGCCTGCTCGAAAGGGCTGCGCTGGCCTTTGCTGAACTGTCCCCGGCACACTCCCGCCCGGCGAGGACGTACCTGCCGATCCCGGCAGGAGCTGCCTGTGCCACGATACCGTGTCGAGGCAGTCCCATGTCAAAGTTACATCAAATTCTTTCGACTTTCGGAATTGCATATCATATCCTTTCCACTCATTTCCCCCATACATGTTATAAAAATCCATGATCCTGTTCTGGTAACAGGATAGTTCGGGCAACACTTCAGGCTTACGCTTCCCTATTATTGTCGTGAAGATCAAGAAGGCCTTCACCCAGTTTGCTATGGTCTCGTCGGCCCTAAATTCGGCCATCTTGGCCCGCCACACGCTGGGGTGCCACAGATCTTTCTGTGTCTTTGTGTACTCCATCTCGCGATGGTCGGTCAATAAAGAAAACATGTTCACATACTTGTCCCCCCATATCATTTCCTTAGTGGCCGCTGGGATGTGCTGGCCCACCCTCTCCCGCCGCGAAGGCACTGAACTTTCCCCCACCATTGGCAATGGATTCTTACCCGGTTCAACCGCTGTGTCTGTTGTCTTTTCTCGGCCAACCGTGGTTACTCCTGGCGTTACCTGTGAGGGAATAGAAGGAACATTCGCCGTCCCGGCTTCTCTCGATTGCCGTAACTGCTCGATTATTAATCTTGCCTCCTCGGCCGGATCCCCGGCCGACACTGCCCCCCCTGCTTTCTTTTTGAGCCAAGGCAACACTGCCACTAACTGATGGGCCAGTTCTGGGGGCATCTGGTTGTCATTAACCGGGGTGATTACAACCGGGATTGGTAGACCTACACCTGAACCTGTTACTGGGTTGTCCGCCGGTGTGATGGGGGCACCTCAGGAACCGGATCCTCCCCGGAAACCGCCCTCCTCTTAATACGCTTCCCCCTACCCTCAGGGACGACTCCCGGCAAGGCCGGGCCTATTACCTTCTTAGGGCGGCCCGAGGGGTTGTTCTGGGCAGCTAACTGTTTCTTAACTTCGGCCAAAACTCGACCGATCGAATCAACTTTACCGAGTTTTCGGTCCATGATCGCCATCCGGTTCGACAAGGTGCGTAGTACCTTCTCCAGCTCGGATCTCTTTCCCGCTTTTTTGCCGGGCATAGCTTCGTTTACTCCGGTCCAAGCGAACAACAGGGTCCAAGATCCTTCGAGCTCTTGATAACTGAAAGAGAAAAAACAAGATTACAAGTTCTCAAAATTGCCGCTTGTTGCGTCGAGGGCTCACGAGCAACGAGATGGTCCAGCCTTCAGAGCACTGGAACAAGAGGACGCTTCTTCGGATTCCCGCTCTTTTATCCGTCTGTGGGAGGGCGGGGACCCTCCTCAGGTACGCCCACGGGGCGCGGTCTTCTGGTGGGTGTCTAGGACAACCCCTCCAGGGCAGGAAGGGCGTGCTCCGGCTACGCCGCTTTGGGCATACCAGCCGAACCACGCCCCCGCCCAAAATGGTTTCCCGGGGGGATCCGGGCACCCATCCATACGTTCGGGGGGACCGAGTGGTCTTCCCTTTCCAGAGTCAATCCATGTGATGCTGCTTCTGCCGAAGATCAGTACTTCTGTCTTGTCTGTGTTCAGTTGCAGGCAGTTGTTCTTCATCCAGTTGGTGATGCTTTTCATGCATCTGTGGATGTTTGTTCTGGTGTTGGTGGAGTCGTCAGTGATTGAGACGATGAGTTGGGTGTAATCTGCATAGTAACTTATGTTGAGAATGTGGGATGTTGGCCAGCAGGGTCATATATTCATTGAAGAGCTTGGGGCTGAGCCCTAGAGGTACACCACAAGCAATTTTGTTGGTTTCAGAGGTGAAAGGTGGGAGGGGTATGCTATTGGTTCTTCCAGATGAGGAAGGAGCTGATCCATATCAGTGCATCAATTTGGATGCAGATGTGGAGGAGTCTTTCAATCAGTTTGTGGTGAAATCAGAGTCAAAGGCTGCAGAGAGGTCGAGGAGAAACAGAGCTGCTGTATTACCTTGGTCAATGAGGGTTCAGATGTTGTCAGTGGCAGCAATCAGGGTAGTTTCAGTGCTGTGATTGGTATGCGTCGAGTAGCTGATTCTGCTCCAGGTGTTCCATGAGTTGCCTCCTAAAACTATTTTCCAGTAAACTAACTGGGAATAGGAGCAGGGGGATTAGACAGTAGTTTTTGAGTACACAGTGGTCACTGCAGGGTTTTTGAGTAGTGAACTGACTTCGGCAAGTTTCCAGGTGTCTGAAAATGCTGCAGTGGTGATAAAGGTGTTGTGAGAAATCAGGACCTGTTGTCAGTGTCCCCCCCACCTCTTGCCAACGTTTTGACCTTTAGATGCTGGTTTTATGACTTTGACTTCCCTGCAGCTGTCTGTAGGGTGCATTTGTGTCTCCCTGTGCTTGCTTTTATGAATGGAGGTTTTGTGGGGACTGGCCCTTTCTCATCGACCTCTGTGCATGGTATGCTTTTAGCCGGCTTCTGTCTGCTGTAGCTGGTTATGCTCTAGGTGTGTCATGACATGCTTGTTGATGATCTTTTCCTGTAAATTCACTGGGAATGGGAGAAGGGAGATTGGCCGGTTGTTGCTGAGTGCACATGGGTCGGCGGAGGGTATCTTGAATAGTGGTCTGGTTTCAGCTTGTGTTTCCAGGTGTCGGGAAATTTTGCGGTCATGATAGAGGTGTTGTGAGAAATCAGTACCTGTTTGCAGTGTACCCCCACCTTTTGCCCACATTTTGTCCACTAGATGCTGGTTTTCTGACTCTGAAAGTCTCCTAGACTCTGCTAATCAGATCCAGGGCTTGTGCTCTATTTAAAAGGTATTTAGTATAGCTACAATTGACAATGACAGACTGCTGTAAGTCTTTAGTATATAATAAGGATAGGGGGACTGAAACTACCTAAAAGTCTCTAGTATTTAGTGGGGCAGGAAGGTTTGGAGGCCCAGTAAATCTTCCACACTGGAGTGAGCACTACTGTGGTGCCTGCTGTCATTTTAAAAGTCAGCCATGCCATGCAGGCTGCTTTTAAATTGAAAGTATGAGCAAATTTTACTTTAGATTTAAAGGTACTTCCTGTGTATCAATCTACCTTATTGTGATATATGTCACCCCAGGATCTTCCCTTGGTTTCCCATGGGTAGGGTGCCATGTAACTATAATCGGGGACATTGTAAAAGATGTTATATAAGCCCTGGCGAGGGAAGAAGTGCCAATTCTGTTTTTCCTTGTTGCAGTGAATATATCCATAGGCTTACATTGAAATATGTTTTCAAATATTAATATTGCTAAATGCGGCTTAAAAAATGCTTTAAGGTGTCAAAGTAATAGTTTAGATTAAACCAACAACATGCCCAAGTAAGATTTATAATAACTATTACAGAAAATAAGTTAATACATTTTATGTTCTATGAGCCAAAATCCAGCTTTCTAGTGTCCTCTCATGATTGGCCAGCCTTTCCCATGCTGATCAAGAGCTGCTTGAGAAGGTGATAAGTGTCCTGTCAGAGTAGAAAAAGCCTGCGGGTGGAGAACTTTGGCTATAGAAGCCAAAAGCCAGGAAAGGGTGGGAGAGTCAGACTGGTCTTTAAAGGCAGAATGACACTTAGGATAGCACTGGCTGACCCCCACATCCTGCACCACCAAGTCACACAGGAGCCTTAATATTTAGATTAAGGAGAGGAATGGAATGGGAGTGCTAGTAAAATTTAGAAATTCTCCATGTTGATTATGGAGAGAATGGTGACTTCTAGAACAAGAATATGCCACACTTTGGGGAAAGTGGTCATACACCTGGGTGGCACCCTGCATCTTATTGGTTAGGGGTGCTCCACTGCTTGACTCCCCAAAAACTAGATACATATGGAAGAGCTGCATGGCTTCTCAGATCTGTTGCCTAAACTACAAGGAGAAGATAGGACTGCTCTGCTGGAATCTGGATCTGCACCCAAAGGAATGTGCTCTTAGGAACTGCGCCTACTGCTCAATGTGGTTCTACCGCCTTAAGGACTTTGCCTTGCTTCAAGAAGAATTAAGGAGTGGGCTCCCTATAGGTTACAGGTTAACAGAGCCCACCTTCATCATCTCCACTAAAAGTCCCCATTCTGGAGTGCCTCCAGGGAATATATGACGTTACAACACAAAGATTTAAAATGGATGCCTTTACAATGTAGTTTTTACATCACAACATCCATTACAACACAAGTTTTTACAACGCATGCCATCACAACGCATTTTTAGAAACTACAATTACAATGCATTCCATTACTATGCATACCATTACAATGCATACCATTAGAAAGCATATTATTTTTAGGGCAACAGTAGGGTAAGTGTTAGATGGTGTAGGGGTAAAAATTACTATTCCCACTCCAGTGAGTGCAACAGTAAGGTAAGTGTTGAATAGTGTAGAGGTAACAATTACTATTCGCCATTACTTACCTTATAATGCGTTGGTCAGATGCTAAGATTGCAATATTTTGTAAGAAGGGTAAGCCTCTGGACTTAGTGGGATCATACCATCCAATCTCTCTATTGAACTGTGATAATAAAATATACTCTAAAATTTTGGCCAATCGATTGTCTAAAGTTATCATACCGCTGGTTTCATTAAATCAGCATTGCTTTATTCCTAAAGATGGAACGGTGGACCATGTGAATAAAGTAGTAACATTGTTTGATATTGCAGGGATAGAAAAGAGGGATCTAGCGTTGATTTTATTGGATGCAGAGAAAGCGTTTGATCGTGTTCAATGGGATTATATGTGGCAATTGATGGATAAAATTGGCTCTGGTAAAAAATTCATTGTAGCACTTCAGGCGTTATATATGGCTCCTACGGCTAAGATATCTGTAATGGGATTAGTATTAGATGATGTGAGTATAACTAGAGGTACTTGGCAGGGGTGCCATTGCTCCCCTCTTTTGTTTGCTTTATATATTAATCCTTTTAAAGAACAATTGTCTCATAATGTTTTTATTCCTCCGTTTCGGGTTTTTGATTATTGTTTTTCTGTGTTAGCCTATGCTGATGACTTAGCAGTAGTTACAGAGAATCCTTCCCTGGCGATTAAGGAGATTGAGCGGTTAGCTAAAGAGTTTGGCATGAATGCGGGCTATAAACTCAATGTGTCGAAAATGCAAATTCTATGCTCCGATAGCATTCTATGGAGGGATGTGTGGGTAGTTAAAAAGGTGACTTACTTTGCCATACAAATTCGAGCCTCTATGTCTGAGCTTATGGATGTAAACTGGAATTTACTCGTTCTTAAAGTTAAAGCCTCCTTGGATAGGTGGGATCGCTTGTCTTTTACAATACTTGGATGCTGTAATATTGTTAAAATGAATGTACTCCCCAAGGTTCTTTACTTATTCCGGTCAATACCCGGGGAAGTCCCCAAGGCTAGATTACAACATTTACAATCAATTTGTTGGAAATGTATATGGAGCCCAGGGAAACCCAGGCGGGTGATGAGATTTATGACTGCCTCTTGACAGAGGGGGCATGGCGGTACCCGAATTTGCTTTATATTTTGTGACATGCTTTTTGTTGAAAATGTGGGTGTTAATTACCGGGGAGGTATCGGCTAATAGTGCCACAGTCCCTACAATTTTTTTAAATTTTACTAGGCCCTATTGCTGAACAGTGTCTATTTATAGAACTGGATGGCAGCTACTTTAAACGAACACGTTTTAAAGTTCTGATGGCCGCATTTAAAGTGTGGAAACTGATTTGTAAAGCAAACTTAATGGGGAAGATTTCATATTATACTCCGTTCCATGCGTCAAAGCTCTTAACAGGCATATTTGGTGATAACATTTCGCAAAGTTGGAAGAGGAAAGGTATTAGATATTTAGGGGATTTATATACTGCTACTGGAGTATGTAAATCATTTGATGAATTAATGTTACAATATGGTTTTCCCAAAACACATTTTTTCAAATTTTTGCAGATCAGAGACTATTTAGGTCGGATTAATGCTGATATGCGGTCTAATTCAGTGGTAGAGGGGGTTAGACGGCAAGTTAAAATTGGAGCTTTATATCAAATGTTGCTTTTGGATAGACCAGATGATCTCGAAAAACATAAAAGTAAAGGTTCTGAAGTCTTGGGAGTAACAGATATTGTGTTTGAAGATCTTATTATGATGTCTAGAGAATCATTAATGTCAGCAAATCTGAAAGCCCAATTCTTCAAGACTTTACTTGATTTATATTATACCCCCACACGGTCGGCTAAATAGGGGGTGTGGGTATGATGGGAAATGTTTTCGATGTGGGGAGGACAACGCGGATAGTGTTCATATCATTTTTAGATGTGATAAATTGTATAGATTTATCGGAGATATTGTAAAGTTTCTCCCTTTAGTTATAAACTTACCTCTGACCATTACTCCTGCTATGATGTTACTGGGGAAGGTTCCTACAAGTAGCTCTAGGAACGGTCTGTATCAACATCGACATCTTTTTTTTTTTCTTGATGACTGTTGCCCGTCTGTGTATTGCAGTAGAATGGTTGCAGGAAAGGCCACCGGCATTCGAACTCTGGCAAGCGAAAATGTACAACTTATGTAAATTGGAATGGGCTTTATTTTCGGTTAAAGGTCTCAGAAAGCGACAGATGGGTATAAGTATTTGGGGAGCCTTTCGTGATTAGTACGAGGGTTGACTTTGTAATTCTTAGCTATGCATGTGTTAATCTCATCTCCTCCTGTTGTATGATTAGTGATTATAATCTAATATGCCTTCTCTTGTATGTACTCTTGTATCACTTGTGCTATGAATCATATAAGGTATTATGTAATTTTGCAGCTGTGAAACTATAAATAAAATAAAATTTAAAAAAACAACGCATTTTTAGAAACTACAATTACAACGCATTCCATTACTATGCATAGCATTACAACGCATACCATTAGAAAGCATATTACTTTTAGGGCAACAGTATGGTAAGTGTTAGATAGTGTAGGGGTAAAATTACTATTCCCACTCCAGTGAGTGCAACAGGAAGGTAAGTGTTGGATAGTGTAGAGGTAACAATTACTATTCCCGCTTACTTACCTTATAATGCGTTGTAATGGCATGCATTGTTGTGACATGCGTTGTAGTGACATGCGTTGTAATGGCTGCGTTGTTATCTCATGTGATGTAACGGATGTTGCGTTGTAATGACTGCGTTGTAAAGGTAGTGCGCTGAAATGACTGCATGTATGTTTCCCGCATCCTGTGGACTTTTAGGGATGCAGCCATTTGCATTGTGGGAATTATAGACCAGACATCGTCATGGGACATCAAGGAGACTCTAGACCCTTAGATTTGTGTTTTGGACAATTCGGAACCTTAAGAGGAATTTCAGTACCACGTTTTATAAGTTAAAGCAACTTTTGAAAAAAGTTCCATAAGGGGACCGAATCAAATTCGAGAGTCAAGCTGGCTACCTTCAACCGCGACTAGGCCTCGATTTCAGGCTTGTCCCACTAAATTCTCCGAAGCTGCAGACTCCCTGGATTTGACCGGGGCCTCACAGGAACTAAAGCCTGCAAACCCACACTGAATCAGGCCTGACGAAGTGCTTCGATCGACATTGAGAAAGCTTCAGAAAAATAACTGTGAAGATAACATGTTGACTTTGGCCTCTTGGTTAGTGTATCTGACCAGAGCTTCATTACAGTCAGCCTCAAACTTTAAGTTTGTCCTGGTCAAGCGGGACCAGAATTCCTATTCGAGCGCTATATTTTTTTAAGCACTAGAAAGTGTTTATTATTTAAAAATTCATATCTCCGTTTCCGAAATTGGATTTTTGTAATTTTAATGTCTATTTGTTCATAAAAAATATAATTTATATATTTATAAATTGGAATTGGATTTGTAGTGCCTTTTGTGTCTGACTTATTTAATTCAAAGGTGTTTTCAAATGCCTTACACACCTGTCTCCTAAGTTGCCTGCTCGTTGCCAGCTACCAAGTGCTGAGCAAGGGAATCATTTATTGAGACCGTGACTGAACCTTTTATTGTGTTTGTGACCTTATCACAAGTGGTAAGTCATTACTTATCCCTACTAATAAACTACTTTCTAACAGGTGTTGAGCAAGGTGGTGAGTTCCGGGCCAATCCGTTGGTTTCCGATGTTGAAGATGATGTTTGGGCATTGGTCCGTGGGAGCTTCCAAGTGGATGAATTTCATAGTGGAGGTGGTGTCTTGGGTGGAGAGGAGATTCCAGGTGGTAATGTTGCAGGGATTCTGCACATCCGCAGAACTATGCACAGGATTATAGGACCTTAGTGCAGAGGGGCTGTGCCTTCCTACCACCTTAGTACCCACAAGCCCCACACTGACTAGCTATTTGGCTCACTTCCTCTCCTACACACAAATAGAGTAACAAATTATTGGACAACCCAGAACACAACATTCCCTGTTCTTTCAGGAATTGTGGAACCAAGACACACTTCTTCGCACACCAACTTGTACGTGCTCACAATAAGGTCAAACAGAGACACGAAGATAGTTTAACATTTTTATTTTAATTGACAGGGTCTTAAATGCAGAATATGAGCCACAACGAGCAGAAAGATGCATAATACCAATAGGCTTAGCATAGCAGTTAGGCCATCAATCATGAATGGAGAAGTCATTTTATATTGACATTACCTCAAATAGTGGGATACCTATAAACCTTTGACAGCTTGGGCGGTTAAGTATGAGCAGGTAAGTGTGCCTACAAGGGATTTACTACAAAAGAAATTTGTTTGGACATATTTGAGGTACATTCTATCTAAGAAACCTATTGTCAACTTATTTAAAATCCAATATCAAAGACACTCAATAAATGAGTCTTCAAACAACAATTAATTAATCAAGAAAAAAATGAATAAAACACAGCTATATATACAAAAAAGTTACTTTTATATGAAAAATGAGTCAATTTTGTAGGGTACATATAAAACAAAGCAATGTATCCCGGACGTCAAAGTTCACATATGGCTTGGCAGTTCAGGCTGGGCTGTTCCCATGAGGCACAGGGTCAGACTGATTTGCATATGGCCATGTCTTAACTGGGGTGGCGCAGTGAGCTAAAAAATTACATGGATTAAACCCAGATCAGTTGACTGGGGTGAGTGCTTGCATTGTTCAACACTTCGTCCATCATCCCCTTTGGTTTTGCTTTGTTTGCCCCAAGGTGGTAGGTTATGCCCAGACGTGGGTCCCTTGCTCACTTTGCCAATGGATTCAAGCTAGCCTGGCAGATGATGGCTGGTTAGCCAGAAACCGGTCCCAGGATGCTTATTTCCGGTCCAGGGAAGACATGGCTTGGCAGTTCGGGCTGAACTGTTCCCATGAGACACAGGGTAAGACTGATTTGCACATGGCCATGTCTGAACTGGGGTGGCTGAGTGAGCTACAGAATGATGATGGATTAAACCTAGATCAGTTGACTGAGGGTGAGTGCTTGCATTGTTCAACACTCCGTCCATCATCCCTTTTAGTTTTGCAAGGTTCACATGTGATCAAATATTCTTCTCGGTTACAATTGTAGACACCTTTACAGAGCGAATTTTTGAGGCAATTTGTAGAATTTATATAAAACAAACATTGCCCAAGTTAAGTTCAACTGACGAATAGGTGTTATAGTCGACGTTTCGGTCTATTTTTGTCACAGTACACTAAACCATCTTCAGGGCATTGAAAATGTCAATAAAAAAGGACCCTTATTTCACAATCGATGGTGATTTGTTCTGATACTTTTATGAATCCGTTATATTTGATAGATTAGAGCATGAGTTGTTGGCCATCAAGGCACCGTGTTATTTAAATGCTGGAGCCCGCGCATGCGCATTCCTGGCGAGGAATGCGCATGCGCGGTCTCCCACTCACTGCTCCAGTCTGTTTACCAGGATTTTAAAATTGAGCAGGAAGATTGGCCTGAGGGGTGCATTGCTCTGTTGCTTTGTCTAGCTTGTGAATCAAGGCTAGAGTAGTTCTGTTCATAGAATCCTTCACCCCTTCCCTTCCTGGTGTTTTTCTTCCCCTTGCAGGAAGGTCGATTAGAGTGTGCCTACAAATGATATTACCTTGTAAATGACCCGTGTGGGACTGGCCCTTTTAAAATTAAATGTAGCGGGAGATCTGAGGGAGGGCTCGCTCTACCCAGGCAGGTCCAAAAACCCAGTGGGAGAGAAGATGCTCCAAGAACCAGTTTGGAACGGACACAGGCGAAGGTACTGCTCATTTCCATGGCTTCAGACCCCCCTTTAGAGGGTCATGTGGCAATCAGGAGTTACTGGCCCAACCTTGGGAGTTTGTTGGCTTTTAACCCTGATATCTCCCGGCCCAACCAAATATGGGTCCTGCTTAAATGGGACGAGTACCACCCCTTTCAGCACTTGACTGTCAGTGTTAGTGCTGACGAAGCAATCCAAGGCTCTTTGAGTGGGAGTTATGTGCAAGGCATACACAAGTGCAAGATTGAAAGTTCATACAGTAACAGTACTATGGTGATACACAGAATGAGCAACCAAATACCTGCTTTCCTGAAAAAAACGAAGGAGTATTTAGTGTGAACATAAAGCAAGGAATCAGTAGATTAACTAATGCCCACAGTTCATTAAGTTCCATGCGCTAATATTAACATGGATGGAATCCCTGAGTCCCTCTTTCCTTTCTAGTGGGGTTGGTTACTCCACATTCAATAATGGAGATGACTCTGTGATGCGCCCACAATAGTCCCCGACACAGTAATGGTTAACATTTACCTTAAAAGTCAACATTGGCAGCACTCATTTGCTAAGTTCATGCAAGTCTCCAGCAGGATGGACGGCCTAGGACAGTCTTAAAATGACCCAGTTCAGGGTCAGATGTCATTGCACAGCTCCTGAGTTGATTGGTGGTTGTTTTTCTCACAGATTACTTGGCATGACGATCCAGGGGAACAGCCTTGACATCATGGTTGTGTGGTCACATGTTGGTACTCATGATGGAGTGGTCAAATGTTGGTAGCCGACTAAAGACTTCACAGACATGACAAACTTCCATTCATAGTGCGCGCCCCTCTTGGCACACGTGGTGTCAGGCTTGGACATACACATAGAAAGTGGCTGCAGTATACGCTCCAGTTGGGAACTTGTGTAATTTCATGTATCATTTCATTAAAGAAAATTAAGACAAAAATAGGTTGAATTATACACAATTAAGCAGAATGCATCACACATTTAAAGCATTACCCAAACTGGCCATTCAGGTAAAAACTCAACTTGATTCGACTCAAGGCTACCGCTTACGTTTGGATGTGGTAAAATTACTCAAATGGTCCACTCTGCTAAAAAAATCTTTTTTAAATGTTTGTTGACCTCCCACTTTAAAGGAATTGCTGCTGGTGACTTTTGAATTTGTGGTTTTGAGATAAAAATCACCAGAAAGGCCCCCTCTGTTAATAAAAATCCAACTGAAAGGCTGTTCATGTTCAAAAATTAGCCGTGTGGTACTTACGTCATGGGGTTTAATGGTGTAATCTTGGTAATTTTGTATAACTTTTTGTGGGCTAGGGGTTCGAGGGGACCGGAATAACAGGCGTGGAGGCCGGATGTCGTGAGCTATGACATAGCTTGTTTTATTGTTTTTCACAAAGTCTGGGATGTGGGGGATAAAGAAGCAGAGGGTAGAGATAAAGAAAATGGTCCTGGAAGTAGGGTCGTCGGGAGAGGGAAGGTCCGTGCAGGGTTCTGTAGGCGGGACGTCTCTGTCGTAGATCCTTCTTCTCCAGGTCGGTTTCCGGTGGCCCTCAGAGGTATATGTGAGAGAGAGAAAACAGGGCGATTTGTCCTCAAATACAGGACTGCCTGAGTACTGTCACCAACACCGGGGTTGTGTGGAGGACGAAGCGAGCGTGAGGAGTGGGACGGTAGGGGTAGGGATTGGGATGAGAAAGAACGGGAAGGAATACGGTGGAAGTGGTGAGTGTTTAGGTGTGGGATTCTCTATACTACTGGGCTCATGACGTGGTCTATACAATATATATGTCAAGGTAAGAGAGAAGACCCCTCGTGTTCCAGGGAACAGGGTGCTAAATGACCAAGCAAGTCTGTGGAATATCCCTGGACTAACTTTAGGACAACAGTATATATGGTAATTTCACTGGGACCACACTTCACCCATACATGTACTTTAAGGAAACAGGCCAAGAACTGAAATATAAGGTTTACAATCTTTTATTAAAATATAATCGGATTATTTCGGGTTAAAATTTCAGAAAAAACAAACATTCTGAAAACATACAATGTAAAGACATCTCATACATTTAAATAAAATACATAAAAAAGATTTTTTATAAAAATAGTGCATAAAAAAACACCCTAATACAGTAAATACATTTCACAATACAATCATTTCCAATAAGAATAAGATTACAAAACATACAAAACACCCCTTGTACTCTGATGGCTCGAATGGTGTTTCTACCAATTTGTGGGATCCAATAGCCTCAAACAATTCATATGTTACTACCAGAATTACTAGATTGGCATGTAGCTGGTATCTTTTAGGCTTTGCTTGGATTCTCTATTGCTCAGTGCGTCAACGCGTTTCAGTGTTAGTACTGTAGAAAGGGTCACACCTTCCTCAGGACAGTTTATAGCGGGGTCCTCAATTTCATGTGATTGGTATCCTTCTAAATTATTGGAGTCGGTGTGGTATTAAGTTACTTTCGCCCGATGTCATCTAGTACCTCACCACCACATTAGGAATGCTTCAAGTTCAATGTCTTGAATCTTAGATATTCTTGTCAGTGTAACTGTGGGCTTTAATTGTTCTATGCGACCGGACTCGCAGAATTTAAAATACGGCACTCCTTCGTTGAAGTATAGTATTCTTGTTATTCGAATCTTGTTTTTGGGGTCTGAGCGTTTAGTTCCTCTCTTCTATTTCTTATGTCTATGTTCATAGTTCCCTCTCCTCTCCGATATCCAGAGTTATTTAAAATTTTTTGGTATGCGAATATCTTCTATTTTGAGAGATGTTGCTCTCCCAAAAATTTCCACTGGATGTAGAGGCTAACTGCTGTACTTATCCGCGGCGTTATGGAACTGGATATGTTCTTGCACTTGGTCGCTATCGTCGTTGCCTCGTGTCTCCTGGTGTTTGATAATTATATATAATACAATATATATACAGTGCAATTAGTGTTCTACAAGGTGAAGGGACACTCAATATACACCAATATACAATTCCACCTGGGAGCCAGGAGACAGGGTACTCACATGCCCCGCCGCAACTCTCCCGTGAGTTGCGGCGGCTCTCCAGCCACCTCCTGGGGACTCCACCTGTCTTCGGTCCAAATGTCCTCGTCCTCGCCTCCGGTCTTCTCTTCTCCTTCGCACCCGCTACCTCCGTTCTTCACCTCAGGTTCTCCGCACGCTGTCTCCTGCCACAAGTCCGCCGCCTTGAACGCTCTTCTCTCGTTTCTGTTGGCTTTTCCGGGTTCCGGGTCGGGAACGAGGGAGGGACTTCCGGGATCAGAACAAGGTGCTTCCGGTCTTCCGTCTGTTGCAATAGGTTCCTGCAAGGGAGGAGAAATGGGAGGAGCCCGTGTTGCCAGGGACGCTGCATGGTCGGGTTCAGAGATCAGAGAGTTTGTGCTGAGCCATCGCCCAAGGGAGGTAGGGGACGGTTCCGTTTCACACTTTTGTTATGCAAAATTACACAAATAACTCAAGTGTAATTAAAATATTGGCCATGCCTACAGTACAGTGAGCCCCTCCTAGACACACTGATTTCAGCACCATTGTGCTTCATGCTTCCCCCCTTCCTTGACACAGACACAGGCGATGGCCCATACTTTACAGTCACCCCCTTCCTAATGCACAGCGGTTGTTGACTTTGGTGCACACAGAGACAATAGCGTGCATTTTATAGGGACCATCACCTTAAACATGGGGCTAACAACTTTGGCATGTGGACCAAACAGCTGCAATTGTCTCAACCGTACTGAGCGTCTCAAACATTGCTCACCGCAACCCACTTTCCAAGGTTTCTGCGGGGTCTGGCTCCCCCGGGCCCTTGTCTCCTCCTCATAGGGCCCAACGGTCTTGGCAGGCAGACAGAAGGCTGGTGCTTCAGGATCAGGGCAAGTGGTCTTAACTTTCTCCATGTGCCCCTCATCCAGCAGGGATACTAGCAGATCTTGGCCCATAGTCCTGATTACATCAGCTAGAAGTCTTGGTGATTTTCTGGCTGATGAACAGAAATGTTTAAAAACGTGTAGGAATCATGCCCCCACCATAATTGCCCCAATCCATTAGGTTTAGTGTTTGGGCATTTGAGATCCAGGTTGTGGGTGCCAGCTCCTTTAAAGTGCTTCCCCTCTGCTCTGTTAACCCCTTTGCTGTGGCGGCGATTCCGCTGCAGCGCTATGGGGTGGGGGGGCTGCGCGGCGCTCCCATGCTCGTGACGGAACCACTCCGTCACGAGCCTCGGGTGCGCTGTACTGATGACGGAGTGGTTCCGTCATCAGCACAGCGCATCTGTGGCTGGTGGCGGAGCGGTTCTGTCACCAGCATGGGAGGAGTTAAAGGGGCACTCTGACGCAGTGAGAGTGGTTCCAATTCTAATTGACCCACAAAACTCACCAAGGGAGTAACCGGGGTTGACACGTGGCTGGCAGCTTCCAGTCATATAAGACTGATAAGGCTTCTAAGCCTCAGCTTTCCTCTTACAAAGATTTCCTCATCCACTCTACCAGTCCAACCATATCCCTAACAATGACCCCGGTCACACTGACCAATAACTCTTCCTGAAACCAAAGCGACCTTTGCGATACACTAAGGGTGCTCTGCTTTGCTACCTTCAGGGCGTGCTCTGACTCTAACCCTCAGGAGTGTCAGTAATTCACATATTCAGTCTGGAGGATGCAGTCTTCCCCTCCGCGAGCCTCTCTAGGCCCTGGGATTATAAAATGAAAGCCACAGCCTCTCGGTCACACATACTCCCAGCATGCACATGCAAGTATCACACAATGGTCGGAGCTACACAATTCATTCAAAGTTGAATTACGCCCATAGTCACACACTGGTGATCACCAGGCCAGGTGAAACAGATATACAGGTCTCTTCACATTACTGATATCTATGATAAAACAAAGTGGGTATACTACCACCACTGCACTCATGTCACTTAACGCCAGCTATGGGCAGTAGCCCTCTGCCACTATCAGCGCAGCTCTTGGTGTGCTGTAACAAGACCACATTACTAAGACACAAGTCTGTGTCATGGCAACTGTGCATGAGCCATGTTCGTCCGTGACCAACAATCATTATTAGATATTTATGCAGCTGGGCATGCGCATGAGTCACCATCAGGGGATTTTTCTGTTCCAACCCTTTATTTTTTTATAAATGTTTTTTTTTTATAGCAGAAAGTATTGATTGCATTCAGATGACATTAAAGCTTACAATACAATATATTGATATAGCATCCTAACATGGGGAGATCGTGCCAACTAATATACCATTCCCATGTCCTTATTCTTCCCTCCTTAACCCAGTTTTCCCATTCCATCCTTCAGGCCTCGCCAGACAGGTCCTCATCCCCGCCCGGGCCACTGACATGCCGATCATTCTTCTATATTCATTCCATTTCCCCCAGACTTTGGTCCATTTGTTGGGACAACCTCTGCTCTCATACAACGCCCTCTCCACAAGCATTTACCAGTCCATATCCGAGCTCCATTCGCTCAGTTTAGGGGATGACGTGGCTCTCCTTAGCCAGGCTTTATTGCGCTTGGCCACCATGAACCCCAATGTCACCCAGAGACATTCTTTGCTGGTTCATCCCAAATATTCAAGAGGCACCACTTTGGGGATTTAGGGCCACATGTGTCAAGCTTTTTTACCTTCGCAAATGGGCCGATTCACTATATGAAACCATATTTTTTGCGATAACCTGTCACACATACTCCCAGCATGTACATGCAAGTATCACACAATGATCTGAGCAACACAAAATTCATTCAAAGTTGAGTTAAGCACACAGTCACGCGCTGGTGAGCACCAGCCAGTGACACATGTATAAAGGTCTCTTCACACTAATAATAGCTGTGATGAAAAAAAGTGGGTATACTACCACCACTGCACTAATGTCACTTAACGCCAGCTATGGGCAGAAGCCACAAGTCTGCGTATGGCATATGTGCAGGAGCCATGTTCGTCCGTGACCAACAACCATTATCAGATATTCATGCAGCTGGGCATGCGCATGAGTCACCATCAGGGGATTATTCTGTTCCAACACTTTATTTTTTTAATAAATGTTTTTATTTTTATTGCAGAAAGTAATCATTGCATTCCCATGACATTAATGCTTATAATACAATATATTGATATAGCGTCATAACATGGGGAGATCGTGCCAACTAATATACCATTCCCATGTCCTTATTCTTCCCTCCTTAACCCAGTTTTCCCATTCCATCCTTCAGGCCTCTCCAAACAGGTCCTCATCCCCGCCCGGGCCACTGGCATGCAGATCATTCTTCTATATTCATTCCATTTCCCCCAGACTTTGGTCCATTTGTTGGGACAACCTCTGCTCTCATATAACGCCCTCTCCACAAGCATTCACCAGTCCATATCCGAGCTCCATTCGCTCAGTTTAGGGGATGACGTGGCTCTCCTTAGCCTGGCTTTATTGCGCTTGGCCACCATGAACCCCAATGTCACCCAGAGACACTCTTTGCTGGTTCAGTATATATCCCCCACCCAGGTAGAATAAACTGATCATTTCATTTTAAAATTCTATACTGATGCTATGGATAAGCCACACATACAGACCTCCTTGCCCACTAAAAGAAGACCCAGGCACAAATTAATGGTGGACACTTTCCGAGAAGCCTATCAAGCTCCCCTGATTAATGATTATACGGGAATAATGTCAACTGAACTTAAGTGGTTTGAAAATGCAGTTAGCGAAGCGATTAATTACACCATCCCGCTGAAAATATATAAACCCCGTCAGGCAGTCAAGCAAGAAATCTGGTACTCCGAGGATCTGAGACTGATGAAACAAAAAACCAGAAAGCTAGAAAAAGTATAGAGACAGTCTCGGAGGCCGGAGGATAAGCAACATCATATAACCTCACTTAGGTCATATCAGAAGGCCATAAGGACAGCTTGTAAAAGCCACATCGCGATGCAACTCACCGAGGCAGGGAAAGACTCTAAAGTTTTATTTAAAATCTTACAAACTTTCACTAAGCCTGCGGCATGCTTGATTCATCTTTGTAAGTGTTGTACATTTGTAAAATTTGTATATTTGTAGATATTGTTATCATGAATTCACTGTCGTAACAGTTGTTTTGTTTGTGTTCGTGCCTTTGAATCCTTAATAACTTGAGTCAAAAAAAGAAAATAAATTTGCTTTGGGATTCTTACCCAGTGGTCACGTGGTATATTTTGACTACGTGGCAGAAATTTGCTTTGTCAATTTTCCTGTCCAGCCACCCTGTTCTGTTTTCCCTGTTGTTGAGATCCGGGCTGGGCAGACGTTGGATCCAAAAACATTACTGTTCTACAGCACCAATGGAATGCCAGGGGGTAAACACAGACTCCAGTCAAACTCCAATTTGTAAAAAAGGCCACTTTACTCTGAAGTAAGCAGAACTCCGAGGGACACTCCTTCGGTACCCTAATGTCATCCATTTTTTTATTTTTTTATTTTAAAATGTATTGCTTGGAACACAGTTCCAACGATTTTCTTCATGCGGTCACCTCCCACTGCCGTGAATATTAGTTAACAATAATTGCAAACTCAATGGCATATCTCATCATAGAACAATATGAATAATTTCAGACAAATTCTTAAAAATGACAATGTAAATACAGTACATATTTCCTCAATCTCTCCCAGAGGGAGATGAAATTAATAAGAATGCAGGACAATCAATAAAGTGGTATTAGTGGGGAGGAGCCAAGATGGTGAACGGGACGGACGTGTGAGCTCCCGGCTCCGCGAGCCGTCCGATCCCGCACCGAAATCCTGCCATTAATCCTGACCGTACCCTGTCAAAACGGAGACACACGAGCGCTGATGTCACCGGTGTTCGTTTTGGACCTCTGCCGACTGTTTTCACGGTGAACTCGCACCGGTTGCCGACCCCCGATGCCGACCCGGGACCTGGAGCCGATCACCGCCACTGGACGCGGCTGGGCGCCGTCAGCCGGACACGCTGGCACGATACTGGTTGGGACGGGAGCGCTGCTGATCGCGGAGACGGGTGACATCGCCCCTTCCGAAGTGGTAAGGCTCCTTGTTGGGTCGACCTGCTTACGGTCGAGATGGGAGCCCGTCTCCCAGTGATTTTCCTCTGATGCGCTGCCTGAAGCCTGAACGGAGTCCATCTTGGGGTGCCTGCTCTACCGCGGTCAGTCCGCAACACCGGCTGGAGAGGAGACTCTCGTTCTGCCCTGCTCTGGACCTGCGTGCCGCCTGTCCTTCGGTGGCTCCCACTCTTCTTGCTCTCGCCTGCGTAGTCGCCCCCCTCTCTTTACTGCAAGCTTGCTGCTGGGGTAGCCATGACACCCCCCCTTTGTAGAGGGAAGATGGCGGTCTCTTTGTCCTCGACGAGCAGGATCCTGCCTATGCCTGAACTGGTGAATGACTTGGGGGAGAGCCCGTGCAGTGTGAGCCAGCCGGCACCGCAGAGAGACCCGACCCGCGGCGACATCCTGGCTGCCCTGTCCGATTTGCGGGCGACATGGCGTCGACAAGCCCGTGTACTGGAGCAAAAGATAGTGGGAGCTGCCCTGTGTCTGAAACAACTGCGGTCGACTGGCCCCCTGCTGCCGCTGACTACCCCTGTCCCGGAGGCAGTGCTACACCGCGAGAGTGAGGAGGTACGGATTGACCTTGGCTACAAAGCTGAATGTTTCACCTTTGACGAGGATACTGTTGCGAAGTCGCCCTCCATTTTGCTGCCTGATACTGTTGCTACTGACTCGTCACTATGGCATCCCCCAGAGACTTTCCGGGCGCTGGTCCCCCTCACCGCCTTTGCCGCCGTGACTCTTTCTCTACATTTGCGGAGTGTGTGTCATCTTGCGATGGGGGGGGCGCCCCGCCACTTGGGCACTGACAGTGTTGGCGACTGGGGGCGCTCGTTTCCTCCTCCTCTTCGCCTTCTTTGCTGGAGGAGGCCATTTTGCCTCTTTGTCCGGCCGGAGGGGAGCGTACAGCAGTGGACATGTCTGGAGATATTTCGGCGCTCTGGCCAGGGCTGAGGATGTTCCATACGTTGACTTGCCTGATTGACTGGTGATGACCTGGCTTGGAACAATTTTTGCTATGCTTAGTGCACTGGGTGTGATGCTTTTCTTATTCAAGGTCGCAGTTATAAAGTCTTATTGTTTGCCATTGTTGCCGAGATGGCGGTTCTGGGCGGGATGGGGGGTCCGGAGGTAGACCACTTTGTTCTTATTTGATGCGGTGTCTCCCAATTTTGGTGCTATATATGGCGTAGGAACCATTGAAGTGACTGTGAGTCCGGGAAGCTTGATAATCGTGGGCTCCTCCCCACCTTCTTCATTTTATGGGAGTTTCAAGGATAGAAATTCTTTTCTTACTCCCTATATCACTGGTTTACATTCCTTTTGCTTTCTCTTTCCTTTCTTCTTTCTTCTTCTCTTCTCTTGCTGTATTTCGGGTTTATGGGGCGACAGACACTCTGCTAGGGGGGGGGGTAGGCCATAGCCTCTGCATGTGTGTAGGGTGGGGGGTTATATTTCAGTTTTTGTTAGTTTCTATGGGACCTATTTTTGCTTCTTTTATAATTTTTCCCTTTCTCTTGGCCTGTGTTCAGGCATACTGGGGGATGGGTGGCGGCGGAGATACGAATGGGATGTTGAGATTGCTACCCTGTAGCGTGGATATCTTGTGGCCACCCTGCCTGGTCGGGACTTGCTTGTCGAGATGTGGATTGGTCGGAAACTGTAGCTAATGTCATGTCCCACCTGCATGGACCTTGCTCTTATTTTATTATTTCATGAGTACGGAACAACATGACCTGAACTCAATAGTTGCACAAAATTTAAAATTAACCTTCATTGCTCCTGTGTCATGGTATTGCGGCGCTCTCCAGTTTGATTTCTGCATAGTAACTGATGTTATGCTGTATTACTATGTCGCCGTATTGCATGCACTAGTGCTACATGAGAGTTCGTGGCCGGCCGGATGGTTGTGGGCCCGTATTTGTTCTTTATTTCATGCACAATAAAGGTTTTCAAAAATTTAAAAAAAAAAAATAATAAAGTGGTATTAGCAATGGCACACGGATGTAACCAGTGATCAATAAACTGCCATTAGCAATGGCACTGGGATGTAACCAGTGATTAATACACTGCCATTAGCAATGGCACTGGGATGTTAACGGTGATCAATGAAGTGGGTATTAGCAATGGCAGTGGGATGTGACCAGTGATCAATAAAGGTTGTATTAGCAATGGTCCTGGAATGTGACCATTGATCAGTAAAGTGGGTTTTTAACAATGGCACCGGGATGTGACCGGTGATCAATAAAGTGGGTATTAGCAATGGCACTGTGATTTAACCGACTGGGATGGATCCAGTCCATTTGTCTCCTCAATGTATCTAGACAAATGCCTATTAACAAATTTCTCTATCTAAGGGAAGGAGAGAAATAGGTCTCAAGTTGGTAAGTTCGGTCCAAGGAACGGTGGTATTCTTTCTCAACGGTCTCACTAGTGCCCTTTTCCAATCCCTCAGAACCTCTCCCGTGCTTAGTGACAGGTTAATTAGCTGCTGGATTTCTGGGGCCAGGACTTCCGCCAGCATGGGCATGATGCGGGCAGGGATGATGTCCTGAGGGCTACCACTCTTAATCTCGGACACTAGAGCAGTAACTTCCTCTAGGGAGATAGGGGGAAAGCTTCTTAGGCACTTAGCTTGTGACTTCTGTTGTGTGTTGTTGTGGGTAAGGCTGTTAGGATCAACTGCCTCAGTTATCGTTGAGGTCATTATCTTTCCGTAGATTGCATCTATCTTCTTCATGAAGAATTGTGGGATCCCGTCACATAGATCTTGAGATGCAACCTCTACAAAGTTTACAGAATCACGGTCCCCAGTCCTTGTCCTGAAGTGAACCTGTAATAACGCTGGTTCGAAACGCGTCGACACTTCCACCCTGTGGCAAACGCCAAGGGTGCCCCTAGGATAGAATTCTACTGATTACTTTGGATCCTAGTTGTGCCACCCGCTATAAACAATTAACCACAGGCTTGGTTGACAGGCAGGCATTTCATTCCATCTCCTCCGCCTGTCCCATGGTTTCATAGTCAGATGGACTGGTCATATATTTGCTTTACACTTTAAAGTTTTTGCACTGTATATAATTACAATCTATGTTGTTCACTGAATTTTGTATTGTTTTGGTGTGTCTTGCTTACTTGTTTCGGTTGATTCATCTTTGTAAGTGTTGTACATTTGTAAAATTTATATATTTGTAGATATTGTTATCATGAATTCACTGTCGTAACAGTTGTTTTGTTTGTGTTCGTGCCTTTGAATCCTTAATAACTTGAGTCAAAAAAAGAAAATAAATTTGCTTTGGGATTCTTACCCGGTGGTCACGTGGTATATTTTGACTACGTGGCAGAAATTTGCTTTGTCAATTTTCCTGTCCATTCCATTGATGCAGCAGGTGCAGTGACACCGGGAACAGAGGCTTAGATTGCTGTTGTATTTCACAGTTGAAACAGAGGTCAGGGGCCCTGCTTCCTTCCTTGCTCCTGGGCCCAGGACATACTGGCTTGGAGGTATAGCTTCCATTTGTGCAGCAGGTGCAGTAGCACCGGGGCCTAGAACCCCTGGTTACTGCTCTATTTCACAGTACAAGCAGTGCTCAGGGGGCCCATTTCCTTCCTTGCTCCTGGGCCCAGGACACACATTGGCTTGGAGGTATAGCTTCCATTTGTGCAGCAGGTGCAGTAGCACCGGGGCCTAGAACCCCTGGTTACTGCTCTATTTCACAGTACAAGCAGTGCTCAGGGGGCCCATTTCCTTCCTTGCTCCTGGGCCCAGGACACACTGGCTTAGGGGTCTAGTCTAGATTCCATTGGTGCAGCAGGTGCAGTGGCACCGGGGCCCAGAAGCTCTAGTTACTGCTCTATTTCACAGTTCAAACAGTTTTCCGGGGCCCCATTTCCTTCCTTGCTCCTGGGCACAGGACCCACTGGCTTGGGGGTCCACTCTAGCTTCCATTGGTGCAGTAGGTGCAGTGGCACCGGGGCCCAGAAGCCCTGGTGACTGCTCTATTTTTCAGTTGAAACAGTGTTCAGGGTCCCATTTCCTTCCTCTCTCCTGGGCCCAGGACACACTCTCTATGTTACTGCTGCTGGACACGAGGCTCCGATGGTGAATATTTCAGAGGGGGCCTCGAGTTTACTCGGGTTGGGACAACCTCTGACCTCGGCTCCCACTTTCATCCTTTATTCTCAATGAGATGCTCATGTTGAAATCAGGTCACTCACGGTTTCAGAAAGATTGAAAGACACATTTGTTTAACTTGCTTTTAGATAAATCTGTTTGTTTTTATTGAATAGATTTGCCCTTTTCATCAGCTTCAAGTATTTTCACTTTATCGTGATTTGAAAATATAATGAAAAAGAAACAATTTATCACACACCCATGTTTAGCCTTTGTGTGATTACTGCAGATAAGCGCGTCTTTCTTGCGACAGGCAGATGTGCGGATATATTTTCTCTCTGAAAGTGGCGGTGTGGGTGTAGATGTGCTCCTGTTTTTTGGCATCATAGAAAGACACCAGCCCCTCCTCATAGTCCAGGAAGATCCCCACTTTGGAAAGCGTGCCATAAAAACTGTGCTCTGTGTTAGTTTCATCGATAACATTATACACTGACCACTCCTGAGTGAGGACCCAGTAGCCCTCCTTGGGGGCATAAAGCCAGTGGTCCCTTGTGCTTGCTGATCTGCTGGCGACCCCCAGCCTTTAGTGGGTCTGCACCATGACCCAATACAATACGGGACCCTCACTGCCTCCTTCATGGTCACCTCCCAGTACCACCTCCCAGAGAGGACCCCCGTGGACCCCCGGACATAGCGCCTCGTGCTGAGGTTCTGGAGTTCCTTCCCGTTACTGCTGATGAGGGGCGTCCCGTCTGCCTCCTTCGGATCCACCGACAGGGGCGCTGCGGAGACAGAGAACATCATGAGGCCACTCACACAATGTGTCAACACTTCCAATAATGAGGGGAAATAAAAACATTTCTCCTCGTTGCGCCTCCCTACACAACCTCTAGGGTGGCGTAGCATTTAGACGCATCTCCAGTTTTACGATTTCTCACAAATCTGTAGATGTGTCTCGTTCCATGGGTGTTGAGTGGGAACACCCACAGCAACACCCATGGAACACCCCTTCATCGCAAAGTGCTGTGTGTGAAGGGGCCGTATTTACAAGGAGAGGAAAAGTCACGCAGGGTGGCATTTCCTGTCCTTGTAAATATGGAGGAGCCCCCTGTGCCACCAGTACGTCACGAAAAATGACGTACTGGTGGCGCATGGGGCTTGTAAATCTGCCCCTAAGTCTCTAAAATCACCCGACAATGACTTGTTCCTCACGTTAACTGATGACTTCAACTTCTGAAGTGTGAGAGAGCGAAAAACCTCTTCAGATGAGCGCAGAGCACTGGTGTAGCAGGTGCAGTGGCACCGGGCCTGATCAGCGATAACGCACCTGCGCCAGTGCTGTTTGACTAGCAGCGCGCCTATTAATGATTCAGCAGGTGCATTGGCACCGGGCTAGACCACCGATGCTACGCTTGTACTAGGACAGTGTGAGCAGAGGCGTACTTATCTATGATTCAAAGGGTGCAGTGGCACCAGGTTAGACCAACGATGCCACGCCTGTACTAGTGCAGTGTGAGCACTGGCATAACTAGCAATGATTCAGGAGGTGCACTGGCATCAGGCCCAGGTGGCCACGCTTATTCAGTGTGAGCAGTGGCATACCTATCAATGATTCAATGGGTGCAGTGGCACCAGGCCAAGCTGGCCATGCTTGTGCAGTGTGAGCAGAGGTGTAGGTCTTAATTGTGCAGCAGGTGCAGTGGCACCGGGCCTGACCAGTGATGCCACGCCTCTACTGGTACAGTGTGAGCAGAGGCGTACCTATCAAAGATTCAACAGGTGCAGTGGCACCGGGCCCAGCTGGCTACGCTTGTGCAGTGTTAGCAGAGGCATAGGTCTCAATGGTGCAGCCAGTGCAGTAGCACCGGTCCCACCCGGCAGCACTCTTGTACTGGTGCAGTGGGAAAAGAGGGGCAGCAATCAATGGTGAGAAAAGTGGTAATAAATGATTTCATTGCCGTTTTAGTTCTGATGCTTTTTGCCATCAAACAGAGTACAATGCAGGGCGGGGCCAGTGCGCCACTGCAGCCAATGATTGACAGCATTGAGGAGTGCCCTCGTAAGTTTGAGCTGAGCATGTTGGTTTGGCTGGCAACCTTGCTATGGCCAAACTGACATGTGCGATTCAAACATCTCCATCCCGGCTGTCTTGGATAGTTGGGTTGGAGAGCTGACACAGGCCTACTGTCCCTTTTGGAGCATGGAGCCAGCCTGCTCCAGCCAATCAAAACGCCTTACTCATGCTGCTTAACAGCATGAGAACAGTGTATTGATTAGATGAGAGAGTTGCCTGTGGGCTTCGGAACATCAAGTGGCAGTGTAAGGTAAGTGATTTTTTTAATGTGTATATTTATAATATTATTACAAGATTCAAGAAGGCTCAGCACATAGCCATATATTTAGAATGTCAAAAATGATATAGTACAATCCATAATTTTCAAATATGTGTTCAACATTTTAAGGAAAACTGGCATCTCTTGAAGTCAAACTCATTACCTCTGGATATAGTTCCACCGAAACCAAAAATGGTATATAGGAAGGGCCGGACTATAAAAAACTTGATATGCCCTAGCTATATCAAAAAACCATGTGAAATATCTTCAACATGGATACCCGAAAAACCTTTTGATTTTTATGTATGTGGTGGCTGCAACATATGTAAACTAGGAGAAAATAAAACTCTAAAGTTTAGATACAACAACTCGAAAGAATCTAAAATCGAGTCATTCATCAACTGCAATACCGCACACACTGTGTATTTGATCAGATGTTCATGTGAGAAGGGATATGTGGGCAGTAGTGTACGTAGTTTAAAAACACGCATACAGGAGCACGTTCATGCAATTAAAAATAAAGATGATAGATATCCTGTCTCTGCCAACATACAGTCAGAACATCCCAAAAACACCAAAATCACCTTTCATGCCATTTATCATATACCTGGTAATGAAAGAGAAGGAGCCAGAACGAATCACCTAAGACAAATTGAAGCGCTTTGGATTCGCTGTCTGCGTACTGTTATGTTTGGTCTTAATAGCAATAATGAGTTACATCACTTTCTTTAAAACTTCTAAGAAATACAAATTGAAGAGTTTCTCCTTTACTTAGTATTGGTCATTAATGATTCTAAATATGATCAACAAAAAGTCCAATATTAGTCATATCCATGATAACACTAACTTTTTATTAGATTTAGTTTCAATTGTTTTCCCTTTGACTCTGTGTCATGTTTTAAGGAATTTTTAATTCTGGAACATTTGTGCTGTCATAAGCAAGCTGTAGATGCTCTTGAATCCTTTACATCCGACTGATTTTATTTGTTGATGTTTGATTATTTTGCTAATCGATTTGTGTATATGGGATATGTCCTCTTTTCTTCGCAAAAAAAACTGAGATATATGCCCTCTCAAGCTTCTCAGTAGATATATATATTAAATAATATGTGCCTTTATACTAATATGGGTATAAACTTTTTTATTTTATAAACCTCATAAAGGAACCCTTTACAATATATATGAATATGAGATGACTATACACCAAAAATAGTTCATACATTAGTGAATCGGGTGTCAGTTGAACAATACTATAAGATGGCTAATGTTTACTTCTGGTATTTTACTAGCCCTTTTTGGCCTATATCTCTCGACAATTGATTTTTTTGATATATGGCATTACAATAATTATATAATTATACATTACAAACTTGTCAGATCAGTTTTTAATGAATACTGAATGTACATGCTCTCTAGCACCTTTGGGGAATATAACATCTTACATATAGATGTTTTGAATACTTTATTTACTTAAGGAGAGGAATGTTGTCATTATCTATATTTGAATATTTCGTTAAACTATTTACAAACATTATAAAATTATTGAACCTAAAAGGATTAGGATGAGGCCCTCGATAGAACATATTACAAAATGGCCGACGCTTTTTCACAGGGTTTTTCCGGGATCATACTGTTGTCGGTTTTTACAGTCCTGCTAGTAAAATCAGGTGTTGTTCATTGAGACTACACGTGTATATAAAACACATTCGGGACATCATTCAGTTCTTGCCTGCAGTTTTACAGAGTAGGACATCGTACAGCATTCTTCGTTCTACAGAAAATAGTAAGTCAATAGGAGCAGAGCTTTCAATATATTGTCGCTCTATTGAGTTGCTAATATCCTCGCTTGGGTGTTATAATTTTTTAAAAAATATGACATATGCTTGTTTTTATAATATTCGCTAGATTGCCTGGAAGGGTGGATGTTATGGGCTACATAACAATTTTTGTAGTTACTACTATATTTCTGCTGAAATTTTAAAGGGCAACATTGTATAGTATAGACTTGTAATGCAGACTCGATTTATAAAAATAGCTCAACATTGCGGCCACATTCACTGCGAAAGTCATATTATTTCATCATAGAAATTGTTTGGGAACGGAGGTTCCAGTACAGGGTGGTCTTATTAAGCAAAATTCTGAATTAAATTGTTTTGCGATTAACTACATTTGCGCTAATAGCACTATACGAGTGTAGAAATATTTGAGTATAGGAACACCATAGCAGTACCGTATAATACAGATCTTTTCCCCCTTATTCTATCCATATATGCCATAAGGCCGATTATGGACAAAAATATCAGTGTAGAAAAACTTGCGCTCTAAGAATTCAATAGTGGTAATTTTGAGTATAGACTTCTTTCTTTCTCTGTATACGTTTATTTTAATGTGGCGGTTATGAATATAAATGAGAGTTGTGAAAAAATCCAAACGTGAACACTAAGTTCTGACTGCTTTTAGCATGCTTACTTGTTCCACTTAAAGTCCAAATTGAGATAAAAGGTCTTTAAATCTCTTTATAAAAAGTGGCAATATTAAATGTAACATTGCTGCGATACCCAAAATGTAGGTGTGCGGTAAATGCACCCGTCTTTATAGCAGTTATGGGTACAGTGTTGTTCAAGTGTATATGAATAGATCAATACAGCGGCTATGTATATAGCTTATTTTGTATTGGATTGGGATAACGCTCTTATGTTTTGCTTTGTAATAGATTGAGGCAATATCACATCGCCCCCGGAGAACATTCCCCTTTGTTTTTTGACAAACACGGTATGTAGTTTTTGACCAATAGAGGTGCATATACTTTGTAATAATGGAGGGAAATAATAAAATGATATTCAATTCTGTTTCAGATCTAATCAGTGATATGAATATGTGATTTAAATTTGGATGCTTCTTGAAGCATGATTCAATTGAAAGTACAAACAAAAGACCACAAATAAAGTATTATGGCGCTTTAGTCTTTATTGTGTAATGCATTTAGTCCAAAGGACATCTACTTCCCCCGTTCGCTCTTTTTAACAAACTGAACAAATTTGTGTCTGAAATGGTTTGACATTTACTGATAGGTGGAACAAAGAGGAAGACCATGTTACGGTTACAGTGTCACATGATTTTCATGTTCTACTTACATTTTAATTCCTTAACACATTGACATTACAAATGGTCGTATTTGAGGTGATATAATCTTTCTGTTATTGTTAAAGTTTTCACTGCTTTTCTGTGTTCTCTGCTGATTATTGTGGCCAAGAAAAATCAATTACATAGAATTTATTTTTATTTTTATTTATTTATTTAACTTGTATAGCGCGTTATAACCACCGGGGTCTCTAAGCGCTGATTGTCCAGGTTGCATAGTGGGGCTTGGCATTTTACTTGATCTTAACAGTGCACCTAGTGGCTGCTCCATGCTTGCTTAAACAAAACAGTTTTTAATTTTTTTCTGAAGGCTAACAAATTACGTTCCTTCCTTAGTTCTGGGGCCATTTTGTTCCACAGAGCTGGGAGTGTTTTGGAGAATCCCTGTGCTATTAGCAGTTTGACTTTATGGAATTCATTAAATGAGTGTTTGAGTAATAATATTAATAATCTTTATTCGTTTTTTTAGCAGTGCAAAACCATAAAAGTTATCATGACATACAAATACACAATTTTTTTTTTTTTTAAATGCAGTTATTATACGAATTTTTTTTTTTTTTTAAAAAGCATACGAGCAAATACTGTGCAAAAAATTGGTAAAGGGCAGTAGTAACCTTCTGGTTTTTTCCTCTATTTCACAGGTTATTTCTATGCCTCATGATACACTTTAAAAAATTGAGTACGTGGTAACAAGTGCATTCGGAGTCCAAAGTCTGGAGTGCTAGCATGGCTGGACGACATTGTCTGTGGCCCCATCTTTTTAATAAAGGAATTAGCCAGATTTTTCGGTGGATGTGGAAGAACTTGCAGAACAAAATTGTATGAATGGTAGACTGTTGGGACAGATCATCGCATGGGCACGGGAGTGTTTGAGTATCAAATTGCAGATATGTTATATATGGGTCTCCAAATATGCTCTAATCTTTAAGCACAAAATATCCTGTTGGTGCAAATAAACATCTGTAGATAGGATAATCTCCCAGTATATTTTAGGCTACTTTAATCTCTTGAAACAATATACCATTTAAATGCTTTGGAAATTCACCTTATGTATAATCATTGTATAACACTAGCTTTATCATTGTATGTCTTTATAGCCCTGAATAAGTCTCGGCTATGAACATGTATTATGTTTTTACTAATTGAATGAAACATCATCTATCAAAATAAAGGAAAAATAAAGTTTTTTCATATCAGAAGTCTCCAGCAAATAGATTTTTCCTTTTGGACTTTATTCGCCGTGGTTGTGATGAATACTGTTTCTTATTTGAAAATTATGGATTGTACTATATGATTTTTGACATTCTAAATATATGGGTATGTGCTGAGACTTCTTGAATCTTGTAATAATTTTGGTTATCCAGACCATTAAGGGAGCTAGGAAGGTCAGGCTCCCAGCTCTTGCACTACCATTGTTTGTTTATACTGCCTAGAACAATTAAATATACTTGTGCCGGTCTAGGGTGCCTTGACCTTTTATCTTATGTGTATTTATAATAATATGCATATTATTGTGTACATTAGTATGTGTATTTGTTATGTTTATATTTTTTGCACCCCTCATATGTGATTTGCCACCAACTGTCCACGAGTGCACCCCGGTACAGCCGGTAGCTCTCCTTTCCAAACCCCAGTACTGCATGAGTTAGACGCATGTTAAACTTCTGGACAAACCTACAAACAGGTTTGTGCTAACATCAGAGACAAGTTGTACTAAGGTGTATGTGCATCAGATTAGTGTGGTAATTTGCGGGCAGTTGTACCTCAAGTCTCATGTTACCGTCCTGCGAGGGGATCGTGAGTTTACTAGCTAGGAACCCCCCTCGAGCCCCTGCATAAACAGTCTCACCAGATCTCATATTCTGAGATGTTGTCCATCCGCAGCTCTTTCTTCAGTGCACAGAAAGGCCAAAATAACTAGTTAGGAGGTAAGAAGCACTTTTTAAAGTTGCCATGGTAAAAAACATGCCACCCCCTTCTGGCCTTTAAACTGGTCTCTCTAGACAAGGAGAGTTTGTAATATAGCTCTTCTGTGTAACAAGTCTCACTTGTTACATATGTTTGTGCAAACTGTACCTGGCAGGGAGGGGACTAAAAAGTTATAATCAAGGATGCAAAACAACTTATAGATGTACCTCTGAAGACTGTTGGGTCAAAAACACGACTCTCTGCAAAGATAAAAGAGAAACATAACAAGATATTATTTTTTACATTGTTCCTTGGTTATATGCTGGCGATATAAACATTAATCAGCTGTATTCTTATGGTCTCCTGCACCACCGACCTTCCAGGGAGGCTTCCAGGGAGGCATTACCGTATTTACCACCCTGTCCACCCAAGATCAAACAGAAAAATATGCATCTAGTGGTGTAATGAAACCATAGGGCCCCCCTGTAAGGTTCTGTGAGGGGTCACACATACAAAAACTTGGTCACCCGTCGGTACCCTACCGATCTAAGGAAGCATTACTATATTTACCATGTTTACCTCCCACGTATACCTCTCATAAGTTCAAAAATGAAAAGCGAGCACGCTACCAAGTTATTTATTAATTCCTTAGAGATGTCCTTCATACTAAGGGGTTTCTTTATGACAGGCTAACGCCACCTTTTTCTGACGCTCCTGTGACGCAGGCCTCTCAGTCATATGAGGCGATGCAAAGATTCTGCAGGGTTTACGAGGCCTCATAGATATGGAGTAAGACGGAGCAGAGCCGGCCTCTCAATCATATCTATGAGGCGATGCAAAGATTCTGCATGGTTTACGTGGCCCCATAGATATGGAGTAAGACGAAGCAGAGCCGGCCTCTCAATCATATCTATGAGGCGATGCAAAGATTCTGCAGGGTTTACGTGGCCTCATAGATATGGAGTAAGAAGAAGCAGAGCCGGCCTCTCAATCATATCTATGAGGCGATGCAAAGATTCTGCATGGTTTACGTGGCCTCATAGATATGGAGTAAGACGAAGCAGAGCCGGCCTCTCAATCATATCTATGAGGCGATGTAAAGATTCTGCATGGTTTACGTGGCCTCATAGATATGGAGTAAGACGAAGCAGAGCCGGCCTCTCAATCATATCTACGAGGCGATGCAAAGATTCTGCAGGGTTTACGTGGCCTCATAGATATGGAGTAAGACGAAGCAGAGCCGGCCTCTCACTCATATCTATGAGGCGATGCAAAGATTCTGCAGGGTTTCCGTGGCCTCATAGATATGGAGTAAGACGAAGCAGAGCCGGCCTCTCAATCATATCTATGAGGCGAGGGAAGGATTCTGCAGGGTTTACGCGGCCTCCTTGATATGGAGTAAGACGAAGCAGAGCCGGCCTCTCAATCATATCTATGAGGCGATGGAAAGATTCTGCAGGGTTCACGTGGCCTCATAGATATGGAGTAAGACGAAGCAGAGCCGGCCTCCCAATCATATCTATGAGGCGATGAAAGGATTCTGCATGGTTTACGAGGCCTCATGGATATGGAGTAAGACGAAGCAGAGCCGGCCTCTCAATCATATCTATGAGGCGAAGCAAAGATTCTGCAGGGTTTACGTGGCCTCATAGATATGGATTAAGACGAAGCAGAGCCGGCCTCTCACTCATATCTATGAGGCAATGCAAAGATTCTGCATGGTTTACGTGGCCTCATAGATATGGAGTAAGACGAAGCAGAGCCGGCCTCTCACTCATATCTATGAGGCGATGCAAAGATTCTGCAGGGTTTACGTGGCCTCATAGATATGGAGTAAGACGAAGCAGAGCCGGCCTCTCAATCATATCTATGAGGCGATGCAAAGATTCTGCAGGGTTAACGAGGCCTCATAGATATGGAGTAAGACGAAGCAGAGCCGGCCTCTCAATCATATCTATGAGGTGATGCAAAGATTCTGCAGGGTTTACGTGGCCTCATAGATATGGAGTAAGACGAAGCAGAGCCGGCCTCTCAATCATATCTATGAGGCGATGCAAAGATTCTGCAGGGTTTACGTGGCCTCATAGATATGGAGTAAGACGAAGCAGAGCCGGCCTCTCAATCATATCTATGAGGCGATGCAAAGATTCTGCAGGGTTTACGTGGCCTCATAGATATGGAGTAAGACGAAGCAGAGCCGGGCTCTCAATCATATCTATGAGGCGATGCAAAGATTCTGCAGGGTTTACGTGGCCTCATAGATATGGAGTAAGACGAAGCAGAGCCGGCCTCTCAATCATATCTATGAGGTGATGCAAAGATTCTGCAGGGTTTGCGTGGCCTCATAGATATGGATTAAGACGAAGCAGAGCCGGCCTCTCAATCATATCTATGAGGCGATGCAAAGATTCTGCATGGTTTATGTGGCCTCATAGATATGGAGTAAGACGAAGCAGAGCCGGCCTCTCGATCATATCTATGAGGCGATGCAAAGATTCTGCATGGTTTACGTGGCCTCATAGATATGGAGTAAGACGAAGCAGAGCCGGCCTCTCAATCATATCTATGACGCGATGCAAAGATTCTGCCTACCACCTACATCTCAAAAGCCCAATACCAGTCGGTAACGGCTGAAATTCTGTAATTTTGGCATTTACTCACCGTCATTGGGATACCTACATATGGCCCCTATATCTGCTACTGTCTAACGGTTGTTGCAGCACACCAATTTTACACTAAAAGAACAACACGCCTGACTGTTTCTTCTGTGTAACTCTCTGAGACTGAATAAGCGAGCACGAGTGACTGAGCGAAAAGTAGTATATTGTTTCCATGATTCTGAGGGATCAGGGTTGTCATGTTCTGAGGTTGCCAAAAACTAAGTCTAACTGCTCCCCAATAGGAGGAGAGTCTAGTGGCACTGTGAACTATCTAATGCAAACAGGCTAACATTCTCAGTGGGGGTGCTCAGAGCCAAGGTGCCACCAAACCCACAGTTTATGTTATCCGGAACGCGAAGATCCTGTATAGGTAATATAGGAACTACACAACACTGGGACCCATTTCAGATAAAACTCAAGGTTATGTGTCTTTGTTTAGGAATTCAACCGACTCTGGAAGAACTGTCTGCCTGGTTAAAAACTGCAGAGAGTGCAGAATATAGAGACTGGCCTGGAAAAGGGGAGCCTCACACTCATCAAGCCAATCCACTGGAAGCATGAAAGATGCTGCCATTCTCCAGCCAAGGCACTGGAAGGATGAAAGATGCTGCCATTCTCCAGTCAAGGCACTGGAAGGATGAAAGATGCTGCCATTCTCCAGTCAAGCCACTGGAAGCATGAAAGATGCTGCCATTCTCCAGCCAAGGCACTGGAAGGATGAAAGATGCTGCCATTCTCCAGTCAAGCCACTGGAAGGATGAAAGATGCTGCCATTCTCCAGTCAAGCCACTGGAAGGATGAAAGATGCTGCCATTCTCCAGTCAAGCCACTGGAAGGATGAAAGATGCTTGGTGACACTTTGTTCTGCTTTGCCTTGCGTGATGGAGGTTTCAGATGGAGCGCACCTTTACACTAGAGGTGTTCGTAGTCTTCACAGTTTACTCTGCGCTATTTGCAGGGCTTGCTTTTACACTGTTGGAGTTGCTTTGGGTACATCTCTGAGTTGCCTGATTTCTATGCTATTTTGAAGGTGAAATGCAGCGCACATCTGTCTGCATCCACTCTTAATACTGTTTGTAATACACTTATGATGGTGCTATTGTTAAACCCTGATGAACCCATATGATTATAACAATGAAAACATTTATAGTGGTTGTGCACTGCGGGCCTACCACTTGTTACTAATGTCCCCAATTCCCGTGGGCTTAGTTTTTTCTTTCTTCTTTCTTTTTCTATTCACAGAGCGTTGCCTCATGCCCTGAGCTGTTGCCAGGAGCGGTAGGTTTCCCTCCTGATTTGATACGGGTAAGTCGTTTTAATATAGAGTTCTTATTTGTCCATTCTTGAAGACTTTAGCATGTTCACATCGCAATATAATGTGTCCTGTATATATAGATATAGACTTATTTCTAGCATGTGCATATGAATTTCTCTCTTTCTCGATAGGAGTGCAACACGTATGCCAACATATTGATGTATACAGGTATATGGTTGTATCGTTCCCTACAGTTTGAATACATTTTTCACATACTTAATAGTGCAGTAGATACACCTAGGTCCTGAAGAAAGCCATGATCATAGTTAGATCTGTATTGTCTGAAACATGTAGACCACTTTATTAGCGCGCTCGCACATATATTTACATCGCGCCCTCACTGCTTTTTAACCATTGACACCACGGGATACCTAATAAACGTATTCTCTCCCGGTAGTCAATTTTAATTCACTTTTCACACTGCATTACATCTTCACCACACTGCCTTATGCTTCATCGATCCCAGGGGATCTAGTTCCGGATTACATAAAAAAACATCAGTGAGCTACTCCCTTACATCAGCAAGGAGTTGTAGCTCCTAGGTTTCAGTAGCTTGCAGCCAAGAGATCCCAAATGATGAAGCATGCCACTTCGGTGGGTGATGGGAATCCGTCCTCTTAATTGAGACTCATTTTTTGATTGTTCTCCTTTGAGGTGTGTACGTCTGAAATGTCTGTCTATATATTCCTCCTTTTTTCTTTCAAAACCGCGGATCTCTTGTTGATGTCATATTTGGATTGGGGACTTATCCACGCAGGTCTATAAACTTCCCTTGGACCCTATCTTTACCTGGTAATCTACTAGTGCTTTGAAGACCCCAAACCCCAGTCACCCAACACCAGGAATGGCCGGCCAGGAGCAGGGGAAGGAGGTGGGGGGAGGAAGCTGAAGTCACTAAAATCCCAGAACCATAACATTTTGAACCAACGCCAAGTCTCTACTCCCCCGGGTTGAGTTTATTATATACCCCCACCTATCACAAAAAGTGCTATGACCTGGACTGCGCTTGCCTCATCATTGAACCTTTTCAGTGACTTTCAGCAATGCTAAGCATGCTAAGCATGCTGAACAAACAGCGGATGTGCTGCTAGACAACATGGCTAAACATTCGCATTGAAAAGGCTAATTGCTTGGACATTGGCAAGATGCATTGGATTTGCCATTGCCTGTTTGGTGTTGATGGGGTCTTGCTAAATGCAATATGGAAGTGTTAGTGAAAAATAGTAAAAGTTCTTTGAAGTGAAGTGAGTGTGTGGTGTAATGGCCAGAGCTGCCAACAGGGGAACCAGGTTTGAATTTTGAGGTCGGCTGAACAATTTGTGATTTTGGGCAAATCTCTAACGCTTCCCCCTGCGTACGGCAATTAATGTGTCATGTGTAATGTAGCTGGTGAGCACCTAAGGCACTCCAGTACCATCAGATGGTGTTAGCAGTATGATGGATCGCGTGAAAAAAAAGCAGACGCAACGAGGGAGGTAGTGGGAGACGTGTCAAGCCTGGAATCAGGAGGGGTTGGAGAGATGGGCAAGCAACGACAGGCGGGAGCCGGAGGAAGCAACAATGAAGGGGTATAAAAAACCTTAACGGATGCAGGATCAGGGGCAAAATAAATGTTTTGTTTTAGAATGTAACCATTGAGCACTTAAAGGGCTAAAATATCATCAGCTTGTGTTCACACTATGGCAAGACGGAAGACGGAGCGAGAGCTCCAATACCATTAGATTGTGCAGAAGTGTCAGGTTTAAATAGTCACATAGCAGAATAATATCAAGGAGAGACTGTTGTAGGGATTCTGCACCTATACAAAACTATGCACAGGAAGACAGGACTTCAGTGAATAGGGGTGTACCAACCTTTCACCTTAGTACCCAAAAACCCAAAACCGACTAGCTATAGTGGCTCATTCGTTCTCCTTCAAAAATCACAAAGCTACAAATGATTAGACAACCCAGAACATGACTCACTCAGGAATCGTTGTAGCAAGACATACTCTTTCTCTCACGCACTCGTACTTGTCCACCGTGAGAATAGGCAGTGTCACTGTAATAGTTGAAAATGTTTATTCTAACTATCGTGCTCTACAATACAGTTTACGAGCCACTACCAGCATCAAATTGCATTAACTAAAAATGGTTAGCATTGTTACAATTCCGTAGAATACATAGGGAGAAGTCATTTTATGAAGACAGTGGAATAAGGAATTTAAGGTCTAACCACCCTCCACTTGGCTAAAAGACGTTTTTTTATATAAATGAAGATCTCTGGGCTTTGACAGCAGACCCCATACCTTGAAGCCTAGATCGAAGGTTTACATCATAGGAACAGCAGAGCTCTTCTCCATGGAAAATCCCTCTCCAAGATGTGTTAAAACAACATGCATCCCCGTAATATCAAAGCACGAGTCTCCAGTGTTTAGCATGTTATGTCTAGGTGCTAGGGACTAACCAGAACAGAATAACAAGGGGAATTGTTTATCGACCTTGTACAACGTGTTCAGACAATTCCAGGAGCACAGAAGAGAACGTAAAAAGCAGACAGTTCTCATGTGAAAGACATAAACAGAGTCTTGAAAAAATAAAGTCATGCAGTAACGTGCGCAAAAGCAGCAGCATGGTAGCGAAGCTCATGCTAACTTAGTAATGTAGACAATGTCCCCCTGGGCCATGTAACAAGACTCATTTAATACAACATTTTTGTGGAACACAAATATTGATCACAATCCTTCCGTAGTTTTATGTTTTTTGAACTCCCCTTTGGTCCTTCTTCTTCATCCCAGTTTAAACAATATGAGATGGCTCCGCCCGTTCCCTTTGCAAGATACCAACAATCTCTACACTTCTCTGAGTATTTATTTTCTTTTAACGGAAATACTCCCCATCTTCCCTGTATATTCCCTCTTTCCTCTATCGACAACCTGCAAATGCCAAGCTTATAGAGATGCCAAAGAAAAAGAAAGTGAGCTGGAGGGAAGGAAGGAAGGAAGGAGGGATGGAGGGTGGGAAGTACGGAGGGAGGGGAATGCAGAGGGAAGGGGGGATAGAGGGAGGGAAGGAAGGAGTGATGGAGGGTAGGAAGGAGGAGAGGGCAGAGGGAGGATGGAGAGAGGGATGGAGGGAGGGAACAGCATAGCTAAGGAAGAAGGGATGGAGGGTGGGAAGGAGGGAAGTACAAAGGGAGGGGAATGCAGAGGGAAGGCGGGATGGAGGGAGGGAAGGAAGGAGGGAAAGAAGGAGTGATGGAGGGTAGGAAGGAGGAGAGGGCAGAGGAGGGATGGATGGAGAGAGGATGGAGGGAAGGAACAGAGGCGGAAGGGATGAAGGGTAGGAAGGAGGGAAGTGTGGATTGAGGGAAGTGCCGAGGAAAGGATGGAGGGAAGGACAAAGAGACGGTAGGAAGAAAGTGCAGACGGAGGGTAGTGTGGAGGGAAGGCTGGATGGAGGGAGAGAAAGGTGGAGGGATGGATGGAAGGAGGGGTGGGGGGTGGGTGGGAAGGAAGGAAGGTCAGAGGGAGGGAAGTGCGGAGGGACGGGGATGGAGGGAGGGAAGGGCAGTGGGAAGGATGGAGGGGAAACAGAAGAAAGGTGGGAAGGACTGAGGGAGGAATGGAAGGATGGAGGAAAGGAGGGAGGAAATGACAGGGATGGGAGGATCAGAGATAAGGGTAGAGAGAGGGATGAAGAGAGATAAAGCAGATCAATGGAGGGAGGGAAGGGAGGAGAGAAGGATGGCGGGCACAATGGAAAGAAGGTGGAAGAGAATGAAGGAGGGCGGGAGGGCTGGACACTGGTAAGGATGGAGGGAAGAAAAGAGGGTCCGAGGGAAGATGGAATGGAAGGAGGGACGGATGGGAGGAATGATGGATGAGAGAGGATGGGAGGGATGGAGGGATGGAAGATGGAGGGAATGAGGGAGGGCGGGAGGGATGGACGGAGGGAAGGATGGAAGGGCAGAGGGAGGGAAGGATGCTGGGAAGGAGGAAGGGAATGAGGGAGGGTGGGAGGGATGGATGGAGGGAGGGAGGATAGAGGGAAGGACAGAGGGAAGGATAGAGGGAAGGATGGAGGGAAAGGGACTGTGATGTGGAAGACTAGAGCGCAGGGTAGTAGAAATTTTCGCTAAGTCTAAGGATCATTGCTAAGTGCTTATAATTTTTAAAAAACGCCTCTGTGAATGGTGCAAACTAGGCTCTGGCAAGAAAAATCAAAATGTCTGCTTGAAGGTGGCTCAACAGAGGGAAGGGATTGACTTGTGAAACCGTCCTTCCCGAAGGAGTCATGAGCATTGGGAAGATACAGAAAGCAGGAGCAAGCAGCACGCACATAGGCAGGAAGGGGGGTCGCAAGTTCCCCCTTGGCTCCAAAGTGCATAATTATCTGCTTGAAAATATTTCATGAAGGGTCTTAATGGTTCATCCAGCCCCAACTGATGAAGTGCTTGCCACCAGAGGTCACTTTTGTATTTTGACAGAAGTGAATTATGTCTTCATTATGCAATGAAGCTTGTTTTTACTCTCGCTTGCACTTCTTACCTGCACAGGTCACTCCAGCATTTCTCCCCGTTGGACAGGTATTAACATTCCAGCCTCGCTGTGCACATTTCCACAGGGCAGACTCATTTCCTTGGCATTGGACATTACTCATTAGAACTGGCAGAGGGCTGACGCTGAATGCTGAATTATACTGATAGCTTTGTACAGCTCCACATCCAAGCTGTTTGCAGACCACCGACGCGTCCTTCTGATCCCAGGCGTCGTCACAGACTTTACCCCACACTCCATTGTGCCTGACCTCCACTCTTCCAGCACAGAGAGAGGGGCCGTTCACCAACTGGACCTGATCAGGACCTGGGAAGAGATTAAAAAGGCATTAAAAAGGAATGCAAACAAAAGGACCTAAGAAAATATAACGTCTTTTTGATCAATAATGAGGTAATATTCAGTGACAAATGACGTGCTGTGGGAATACATCCGTCAAACATGTGAACGCTCTTTTTCCAGACTCTCAGCAGATGTGTTGACAGCATCTCCCTCTACTCCTTCCCCACATGGATGTAATTGGCCAATGGCATCCAAGGCAAAGTAAAGTCCATGATTGATACATTGGGCGCCTTATAGGACACAGCTCCACTCATCAGCTTTTTACCACGGTGGCCTCAGTAATACAACCCATCCGACAAGTACATTGGTAGTTGGTCAGAGATTATTCCCTTTTCACCCTCACACTTCTAAGACATCTCAACTGTGGGGTTCTAAAATATGTCCATATGGCCATGATAATAAACCTTTCTGATTGACTTTGAATGTGGAGTCAAGTAGGCTTTACCCAAGTGTATACGTTAGCTGTCCTGCCTCTATCTTGGGTCTCAATCTTTTCTCAATCCTTGGTGAATGGGAGTTCTTCAGTCCTTGATACCTGTTATGTGTAGATGATACTTATCATCAACAGAACACTCTCACTGTGATGATTCACCCTCAATCAGCAATACAATACACGAGACACACAACTCACCTTTAACTCCTGCCTCAAGGCTATTGCTGTATGGATGCATCACAATTCTATTAGACACAATTCTGATTTATTTATTTACAAGTTCTAAAGCAAACATATGAGTTGGGGCTTTTTATCACTAGGAGTTCTGTAGGTGCATGAGAAGGTAGAGTAAGAATAAAGGTATTTTTCAAATTGTATTTCTATTCAGGAGTCTTGGGGAGGTGATGGTGGTTAGCCATTGAGGATCCCAGAATCCTTTAGGAATGATCTGGGGAATTTTGTGAAGTGAAAATTTCAAGTAATACTTAAAATAGCCATTATATTACCTCGTGTAAACGAGGTATACATTTGGGTAAATATACTCTGCTGCAAGCATGGAAACAATGTGTTTAATGTGTGGTAACAATGTGAGTGTCCTGAATGCAAGTAACATTTCTTAAATGTGGTCACCAATAAAATTACATATATTAATTATAAATATTAGCTAGGAAACAGATTAAAAAAACCTCATAATAGCTCTGATGACATCTCAAAAGACATCACTGATAAAATCATTGAGTGTACGTTTTTTTAAGAGATTATGAGTGTTTAACACATACACTACCTATTACAAAAGTTAGATTATTACACTAGCTATACTACAAATGAGTGATACCATATCTAAGTATTGAGTGGGTGTCTGAGTTGCTGAGTGGGTGTGTGAGTGGGTGTCTGAGTGCCTCTATGAGTGAGGGAGTAGGTTTATGACTAGCTCTGTGGGTGCATGAGTGTTTGTGTGAGTGGTTGTATGGGTGCATGAGTGGGCGTCTCTGTGGTTGTGTGGGTGTGTGAATGGTTTTGGGTGGTGTGAGTAGGTATGTGTGGCTATATGGGTGTATATGTGTATGTTTAAGTGGCTAAATGGGTAGGTGAGTGTGTGTATTGGTGTGTGAGTAAGTGTGTCAGTGACTCTATGTGTGAGTGATTGTGTAAGTGGCTATATAAAGGAGTGAGTGGTTGTGTAAGAACTTGCTTGTCTGTGACTGGTTTTCTGGATGTTTGAGTGGTTATGTGAGATGTTATATGTGGGTATGAGTGGGTGTTTGAGTGGTTCTGTGGATGTATCATCTGTGATGTTATCAGTGATGTTACTTTAGAAACCATCAGTGATGTCACTGACAATATCATGAGTGATTTAATATGTGAGGTCATAAACAGTGAACTTGTAGTGGTTTTATCTAGGAACCTGAATCAATATTACCCCTTTTATGCCCTTACACGGCTATAATCGATGATATCCATATAATGGCATAAGAATCAGATGCATATTTCGGTAAATCGCCCTTGCAGTCCAAAGCACAGCAAAAGACACTTCCTTAGATTCCTAGAAAGCACAACGAGTTCTTTCAACACACCAAACCTCCAGCAACCAGGGAAATCACCATGTGCATTGTTTTGATTTGTAATAGAACTCCTGAGAAGCACTGTAAGAAAGGTCAGTTCTTGGTGACATCTTTATTGATGTCTTATGTCCACCCTTACGTCAAACCAGGCACCTTGCAGGTATAAATATGCCAACGCTGCCTTAAGCAAACACACGCAGTGGTGAATATTGGAGCCGAGCAGCTATCTACTTTCCGAGAAAATCCAGCCTCCGGCATTTCCAGCCTATCCTTGCGGGTGACTGGGATATCGAGTCCTGAGAGAGAGAGATACCAGACCTCCGCCCCGAAACATGAAATTAAAAGCCTGGGCATATGGCTAGATGAAGGCCTCAACTTCTCTGCTCAAGCAAGGAAAACAGCGGGAACTTGCCATGGCCTCTTAAGATCAGCTAGAAAGGTCCTACCTCTTCTCCCTGCACACTCCCGCAAACTCCTAGTCCATGGCCTGGTGCTGTCCCGCCTGGACTACGGTAATGCATTGTACCTGGGGGCCCCCAAAAAAGTACTGTCTAAACTTCAGACAGTACAAAACGCGGCAGCGCGCATTCTCACAGGAACCAACCGCCGCTGCTCAGCCAAACCAGCTCTTGCTGCTCTACATTGGCTCCCCGTACACGAACGAATAAAGTTCAAGGCTCTCTGTACCACCTACAAAATTCTCCACGGCAAGGCCCCTCCAATATTACAAAACTGGATTACACCCCATACTACCACAAGAACTCTCCGCTCCTCTAACTGTAACCTTGCCTCCATACCCAGAATCAAAAAAGCACGTTCAGGTGGGCGACTGTTCTCATACAACTCATCCAAACTCTGGAACACTCTCCCCCCTAACATCAGAGCCCAACCCAACCTGCTCTCATTCCGTAGAGCGCTCAAAACATGGCTATTCCCGTAAGACCCCTCTACAGTATGTTTCTTGTCACTTAGCGCTGGGACGCTCACGGGCAGCCATGCGCTCTAGAAATCTGTTAAATAAAATAAATAAATAAAATTAAATCAATTCCCAAGGTACAGTGCTGACTAAACCCTTATAGAGAATTCTTGAACCAGATTCTTGGCAAAACCAACTTAACTGAAACTGCTACTTACTTACTCCTTCCCATGTATTAGGCTTGGGTCAGGTACACCGGGGTAGGCATATCTAGAAGCACCAGTTGAGCACGTTAGCTAATGTATATATGTATGTATATATTTTATTAATTTTAAAGTATCTTATGGCTAAGAAACCATATCAATGCTTTTACAGTATTATTTTGTAATACTCCTTTTACTGTACGTACTTCGCCCTGTATGTACTGTACTACGCCGTCCGCGCCTGGACCGCGCCCAGCGCCAGAGCCCCTGGTCCTCGTAATGCCCACCCCTCCCGCATTACTTATGATTCCACCACCCTCCTAGCCCTCAACCCCGGCCACTCCCTCACCTGCGTCCAAGCCGCTCCTGGACACACCCATGGACCCTTTTCCTGCTACTCCTGCAAGTTCGACGGCACCAAGAACAACTCCCCATCCACGAACAAACAACAGATATCCGATCCCAACTACCTACAATGCATCCTGCTCAACACCCGCTCGGTCCACAGACACGCCATTAACCTCTGGAATCTACTCGATACCATCTCTCCGGACGTCGCCTTCCTAACAGAAACATGGATGAACAACTCCTCAGCCCCAGACATCACCATTGCCATCCCGGAAGGCTATAAGATCATTCGCAAGGACCGCACCGGCCACACAGGAGGAGGCATCGCTATCGTCCATAAGAAATCCATCCGCATCTCAACCAGCTCAGACGTCACCCTCGCCAATTCTGAACACCTTCACTTCCAGATCCACATCGACCCCAAGACCACACTCAGAGGCACCCTCCTTTACAGGCCACCAGGACCCCGCGCACAATTTAGTGAAGACATCACGGACTTCATCACTCCACACGTGCTCCCCTCCGAGGACTACATCCTTTTGGGAGACCTCAACTTTCACCTTGAAAAGAACAACGACCGCAACACCACCACCCTTTTGGACAACCTCACAAACCTCGGACTTGAACAACTTGTCACTACCCCCACCCACATCGCAGGTCACACACTCGACCCCATCTTCACTTCCAGCAAGCATGTTTCCTTCAGCCACACCACAGCTCTCCTTTGGACTGACCACAGCTGCGTTCACTTCACCTACAACAAGCCTACATCCAACAACCACCCCCGACCCACATTGCAAAGAAACTGGAACAAAATCACCATCGACCAGATCTCCTCATCGCTTCTTCAAAAGCCCCCCGCCCAATCCTCTAACCCCGACCAAGCAGCCACCAACCTCACCCAATGGCTATCCAACAGCGCCGACCTCCTAGCACCACTGAAAAAACGACAAATCAAACTAGGCAGCAAGAAGGCCTCCTGGTTCAACGATGACCTTAAGAAATCCAAGAAATTCTGCCGCTCCCTCGAGAAGGCCTGGAAAAAAGACCCAACCACCAGCACCAAGGACGCCTTCAAAAACGCCACCCGCATACACCACCAACTAATCCGAAATGCTAAGAAAGCAGCCTTCAAGGACCGTCTAGATAACAACGCCCACAACAGCAAGGAATTATTCAACATCGTCAAGGAATTTACCAACCCATCAGCCAACTCCAACGACATCACCTCCTCCCAAGCCCTCTGCGACTCCCTAGCCTCATTCTTCTACAACAAAATTGCAGACATCCACAACAGCTTCGACAACCAACCCGGAGATCAACCCACCCATTCCCCTGCAGGACCCCTTCCCCCCCTGAACATCCTCAATGACTGGAAGCCAATCTCTACCGAGGACACCATCCGGCTGATGAACTCTATCCACTCAGGATCCCCCACAGACCCTTGCCCTCACTACATCTTCAACAAAGCAGACTCCATTATTGCACCGCACCTCCGAGACGTCATCAACTGCTCCCTCAACTCCGCAACCTTCCCGGAAAGTTGGAAACACGCCGAACTCAGCACCCTCCTGAAGAAACCCACAGCTGACCCCACCGAACTCAAAAACTATCGCCCTATCTCACTTCTTCCATTCCCGGCCAAAGTCATCGAGAAAGCTGTCAACAACCAGCTCGCCGCCTTCCTCGAAACCAACAAATCCCTCGACCCCTCACAGTCCGGCTTCCGAGCCAAACACAGCACTGAGACCGCACTCATTGCAGCAACAGACGATATTCGAAAACTACTGGACAATGGAGACACAGTCGCCCTCATCCTCCTCGACCTCTCCGCAGCCTTCGACACAGTCTGTCATAGCACCCTTTTACAGCGCCTCAAAAACATCGGAATCCAAGGAAAAGCACTGGAATGGATCACCTCGTTCCTCACCGGAAGAACACAGAAATTCCGCCTTCCACCATTCAAGTCAGAGACTACAGAAGTCATCTGCGGCGTACCTCAAGGGTCCTCACTCAGTCCCACCCTCTTCAACGTTTACATGAGCCCCCTCGCGACCATCGCACGCCAACATAACCTCAACATCATCTCCTACGCCGACGACACACAACTGATCCTATCACTCACCAGAGACCCTAACACAGCCAAAACCAACCTACACGAAGGGATGAAAGAAGTAGCCGAATGGATGAAGCACAGCCGTCTGAAACTGAACTCGGACAAAACAGAAGTCCTCATCTTAGGTACCTCCCCCTCCGCCTGGGACGACTCTTGGTGGCCAGAGGCCCTTGGAAAAGCACCCATCCCGACGGACCACGCACGGAACCTGGGCGTCATCCTGGATTCCTCACTCTCGATGAACAGACAAGTCAACGCCGTCTCTTCATCCTGCTTCAACATCCTTCGCATGCTCAAAAAAACATTTCGCTGGATCCCTACCGAAACTAGAAAAACAGTCACCCACGCTCTGGTCACGAGCCGACTGGACTACGGAAACACCCTCTACGCCGGCACCACCGCAAAGCTCCAGAAAAAACTACAACGCATCCAGAACGCCTCAGCCAGGCTCATATTAGACATCCCGCGTAAAGAACACATCTCTGATCACCTGAAAAACCTCCACTGGCTCCCCGTCAATAAGAGAATCACTTTCCGGCTCCTTACCCACGCTCACAAAGCACTCTACGAAATCGGACCAGAATGCCTCAACACACGACTATCCTTCTACACCCCCTCCCGCCAGCTACGATCCTCCAACCAAGCCCTCGCCACTGTACCTCGCATCAACAAAAACACCATGGGAGGTAGATCCTTTTCCTACCTAGCAGCTAAAACTTGGAACTCACTTCCCACTCACCTTCGCCTTACCCAGAACCACCTAGCATTTAGAAAGCAACTCAAAACTTGGATTTTCGACAAGTAACTCCCCACCCTTCTTCAAGCGCCTTGAGACCCTCTGGGTATGTAGCGCGCTATACACATTTTTTGACTTGACTTGACTACTTTATAATAAGTATTGCAATTGTGGCAATTCACTTCTCTTGCATGAGAAGGAAGACTGCTCAATAAATAATATCCTTTATTGAAAAGGCCCGTCTCTCCATTCTCTGCTCCCTGGTGAAACTAAGAACGCACGTCTGACTGAGTGAAATAATTGATTTATCAAAAGGGAAACAGACACTTGTAACACCTTAGGCCATTGGTTGCAAAAAGCTTTAGAGTAACCTCAAAAACCCTATGCCAATATGGTTGTTGCGGTATATTTGGTTCATCCGCCCCGCATACGGGTTGTTGGCCGTTATCATTGGTTACTCCAATTTTGTAGTGTTGCCAGCCTCAACCCGAGGCACCTCTGGCTTTTAGTGCAGTGTCCAGAGAAAGGGAAAAAGTGTGTGGAAATTAAACTCTCCAAAAAAGGAAAAAAGGGTTTAAAAACTGAAAAATCACCCTAAGTCGTTTTAATTAATGGTGTGATTTTCAGATTAATTAAAATAGTTCGGTACTACCCAATTGTTCGAGTTACTAGACCATGGTAGTTGGGTACAGTTAACACACAAACGTCGACATGTTTCTGCTCTCTCGGCCCACAGGTGTCTATAGAGCATTCGTCAGGACTAACAGTTTAACAAACAAAAGTACACATTACTCACACCATTTGTGTAGTATTTTCATAATAACCTGTATATATTTCAGGGATATTGACTCCTCCAATTTCTGAAAGATAATAAGGAGAGGACATAGAAAAATACACACTTAGAAAAAACATCCTGATTTAGGCTTATGCATTACGTCGAATAAAATTATTATTCAATCTTTTCCAGAATTTGTCTCAGTAAGGAGGGGAGGACTATTGTGGAAGGGTAGAGTGTTTTGCGCTGCCAACATAGTTTTACAAATTTGGAGATACATTATTACCCTCTTATTAGGAGGGACTCGTAAAGAACCCATTGCGTGAAAGGGAGGGGGTTCTAAACTTTTTGCGTGCTGGTCTCTCGGTGCACAGAGCAAGGCAAACGAAATATTTTATTTAGCGAGAGCAGCGCGTTATCAAAGAATCTTACGTGCTGGTCACTCAGGGCGCAAGGAAAAAGAACCCACTGACAAGGGAAACATATTGTATTTTATGAGCAGCGCATTGCCATACCTTGTTACTGGGGAGTATACGCTTGCATCAGGGGAACCCTCTGGATTCAGAGCTGTGTTAAAAGATATTGCGTTACTATCTAATAGCGGTGGTCACCTTACCGGGAATCTGTTGTTCTCGCTGCGCTCCGCCATTACCCGCGTGTAGTTTCAGCCTCGTCTTGTGCTGACTCTGCCCCCGGAAGTGCCTGACTCCGGCTGGATGGAAGATTTTTAAAGGGACAGGAGCTTGAAACAACGTGTGCAGGGCACGTCAGGGGTTTCCTTTTTTTTCATAAGAAAAACTTTATCAATACAGGAAATAAGTGTGGCTCCTTTGTCTCTATTCCATGATTGTTACAGGGCATATATAATTTTATCGTAATGAGATGGGATCATTTCGAAAACTGATGCCAAGGAATGCAATCATTAAGTCCATTTTCATGGGTTTTAAGGCGTTCCACCCACCTCTGCTCTTTCTCAAACAGTGTTCTCTCGCATCTATGGGATTTGTCAGTTAACATTTCAATTACTGACCATTGGATTTCGTCGCAGGAATGACCAGCTTGCACAAAATGGGAGCATAATTTTGTGGTGTTCTTTTTTAATCGAATATTGCTCCGATGCTCTCCAATTCTTGTTTTTATTTTCCGACACGTCATTCCTATGTAGCGTTTGCCACAAGGGCAGCTTACTGTGTAAATAACGTGTGTAGAGTTACAGTTAGTGTGTTGGCGCTGCTGCCAGAGGATGGTATCAGAAAGTTGTAGTGTTTTGGACGCAGTTGTCGTTTTACATGCTACGCATGACCCACATGGGTAATGTCCAGTTACTGGTGACATGGTTATATCTCTGATTGGGGCAGTTTTCACTTTTCTTATCGGTCGGGTATGTACTAAGACATCCTTGATGTTCTTGGATCTCCGGTTAGCGAACCTTGGTCTTGGCCAATTGAACTTACCTGTGTGAAGGATATGCCAGTTCTTATTTATTAGTTTCTTAACTTCGTAAGAAGCTTGGCTGAATGTTGTAACACAGGTCGTCAAATCAGGTATTGGTTCCTTGTGAAATGTTTGCAGGAGACATTCTCGAGGTTGATTATTTGCTCTTTTTTTACAGAGTCTGATGGTTTTCTCTGTGTAGTCTCTCTGCCTCAGTCTGTCACTTAGTTCATTGGCTTGCTTTCTGTAATCTGTATTGTTACTACAGTTCCTTTTTAAACGCAAAAACTGACTGTAGGGAAGGTTGTCCCGCAACGGTTTAGGGTGGAAACTTTTATAGGACAAAATGCTGTTTTTTGCCGTCGGTTTCCTGTAAGTTTTTGTGTGTAACTCATTATCCTTTACGAAAATAGTTATATCAAGGAAATCCAGATTGCAATTGGTGGCTGTGTGCGTGAACTTTAGCCATGGGTCTAAGTTATTGAGCCAGTTCATGAAAGACTGTAGATCCAATTTGTTGTCCCAAATCATGATGATATCATCAATGTATCTCCTCCAGTATAATATACTGGAAGAGAACAAGTTGACACCATTAATTATATGTAGTTCTTCAAAGTGGCTGACATAAAGCCCTGCCACCGAGGGAGCGAAGGCGCTCCCCATGGAGGTTCCATGGATTTGGAGATACAGATCATCACCGTAGGCAAAGAAATTCTCTTTTAGCGCTAGTTTACAGCACTCAAGGATGAAGTGTCTTGGTGTTTTAAATTCCCACTCTCTTGAAAATAAAACATCTTTCAAGACTTGTAAAGTATCATTTTGGGGGAGACTCGTGAAAAGGGCCTCCACGTCTAGGCCCACAAGTTGCATAGTTTGAGGATTGAAGGGTTTTTTCTCAATTTGTACCAGAAGGTCCCGTGTGTCTTTTAAATATGCCGGTGTTTGTTGGACCAGTGGCTTGAGATATTCATCGGCAAATTTTGAGAGCGGTTCTAATATTGAGCCGATGCCCGAAACTATCGGACGACCTGGTGGTGGATCTCTATTCTTATGAGTTTTTGGCAGAGAATAAAAGTAGGGGGTAATAGGCTCTTTTGTCATCAAGTAGTCTGCCTCCCTAGGTGTAATCCATCTTTTTGTCTCTGCTTCATTAACCATAATTGAAATGGTGTTCCTGAGTCTTTCAGTGGGGTCCGAGTCAATCCTTTGGTAGAACCTTGTGTCTGATAAGAGTGCTAAGCACTGTGAGTTGTATCCTTCTGTGCTCAAAATAACAGTTCCACCCCCCTTGTCCGCTGGCTTGATCACAATTTTGTCATTAGTTTTTAAAGCCTCTAGGGCCAAGCGTTCTTTTTTACTCAAATTTTGGTAGGATTTTTTGTTCTGTAGTTTGTCTACTCCATTTAACAGTGCCTGCTCAAAGGTCTGTAATTCTGGGTGTATAGTTGAATTTGGAGGATTAAAGGTGGATTTGTTCCTCAAAGTTGTATCACCTTGTTCTATCACCCCAGTGTTGATGTTCTGATTGGAGAAGAAGGCCTTCAATTTTAATGTCCTACAAAATTCTGCTAGTTCGCTTTTTAATTTAAATGTGTCAAGTCGGGGGGTAGGGACAAATCCCAGTCCTTTATCTAGGATTTCGATCTGTTCCTTTGGTAATTCAATGCCTGAGAGGTTGACTACGAGAGATTGGTTTTGCTGGTGGAGGGATGGGATGCTGCCATGCTGCGTGTCTGCACATTCCTCTGTTGATCTTGCCATCTGAGTGAAATAATTGTCTATTGTTTTCACACGACTCTAGAGATTTACTCTTATTCCGAGGGAGCAAAGTTGTTTATGCGGTTGTCGGAAGCTGAATCCCTTCTTGTCTGAGCCAGGGAAGCTAATCACTTCCTATTCAGTCAAGAACGTTTCCAGTGACCTCTGAGCTAGCTGGCGCAAACCCCAATTAAGTCTAACATAGTCAGTAGAGACCTAGAAGACCTCAGTCCTACGTCTACACTGCTGTTTATGTTATTCCAATGTGCAGGGCCTATAGGGAAAATAAGAACTACACTACATGGCGCCCAACGTTTCGTAAGGCAATAAAACTAACGCAAGACGTTAGAGTAACTCAGTCGTGCTCTTTCACAACGACCCTTTTTCCCGTAAATACTCCAATAGACGTCTGGAGTGGGTGAAAGGTTAAAATTCGCCGGAACTTAGTAGGAAGAGATTCCTATGTATAGTTTTTGGTTTAGTCAACGTTGAAGGATACAGTGTTCCAAAATATTGTGCACCTAATCTTTTGTTTCCTTGAAACCCGATCTGCAACAAAAAACCTTTCTGACAGTAAAATGCCAGATAGTGAAGAGTAAAGGGACCCAGCTAAATTAGCGGCTCAACTAATAGAGGATGACACAAGTCTCCTACAGAATGACCGGAATGCTATCCTTATTCCAGTCAATATAAGGAAAACTATAACTTTAAAACTTATAGAAAACGGATTGTCAGCACGAGGTGGGACAGTCATTTTCGTGATAGAGGCACACGAATATCGGCAGACAGAGGTATTCTATACATGGATAAACTATCCAGCGGCAAAAGCTACAACACACGAATTCCACTATTACAAAATAGAGGAACCTCCAGAGGAATACACTCCTTTCTAGGAGATTGAAATCCCATTAAAATACCAAGAGCACCTGCTCTGGTTAAAGGCGCCCTAAAACATAATGATCACATCACCAGGCTCGGTCCACTAGGTAGACCGGGAACAACGTGGCCGGTTCTAGCCAGCTTCACACCACATCCAGACATTGAAAAAATGTCAGACACGGAACTTTTAGCCCAGCTAAAATTACTAATTAAAATACACAGACAGTTAGTCCAATATGTAATGAGGACTGCAACAGTCCAACCAACAGTTAACATTCAACAGCTGACCCCTCATCAGGGGAACACAAATAAAATTACACCACAGAACATACAATCATGTCTGGGTAAAACTCCCGCAAAACGGGAACAAGTTCATTCTGGCTAGCACAAAAAATAACTCAGATAGAGGCAGTATTCCCAAATACTACCCCTAGTGAGAAACACAGAATTCTGACTATCTGCCTTCCCTGGGGGTCGCCCCACATGTGGAGGACTGTGACACTTGGGGTACAGTCTTTGCTTCTATTTACACAAAAACACATGGTGTTCCATCTCTGGCGTAATACCAGATGTACTAAGACAGATTCAAAATGAATACGGTCCGGAACCTGCTTTAACTCTTGGTATGAAATTACTGAAAGACTTCAAGCAGGTCTCGGCTATATTATTAGCCAACATAAAAGGTGAAACAGCATCTGTGGCGATCTGCCAAAAATTGAAAGAAACAGATATAACAGACCAACCAATTGAACTTGCCAGAATCATAGAAAAATCATATGAAGAACTAGGTAGAGATAGTTTGGGTGGGAAACCAGTAAAACCCCAACTCACTGAAAATCATGAGAACATTTTTATTAAAAACAATGTAAACACTCCAAAAAAGAGCTGGGATGGAAATAAACAATCCAGTCCCAATGAAAGAAAATTCCAGTCCAGAGGAAGGTCTCTTAGGCGGAGAGAAGGAACTCCAAATCGAGAACACCAGTCTCCCCAAAGGGAGCACTCTGAGAAAAGATACAACCTTAGAAATAGGGATAATCTAAAGAAACCTGACAGATATCAAAGTAATGATACACGTCCCTCTCGATCTTTTTCGCAGAAATCTGAAAGAAGAGGACGGTCGGAACACAGGGAAGAGCACGCCAAGTCCAAAGACAAGGAGCCTGCTCAAAGTAAAACATTACAATTTCAAAGAAAGAAGGTAGCCAGTATTAAAATAATCGAACATGCCGAGAATACTGAGGACACATCTGAAAAACAGGGAGTGGGCAGAGACAATGCTAGACAGCGCAGCAGAAATCAGCAAAGCTCGTATCTCGCAAGATCCTGATGAATCATCTGGAGACAGTGGACACGAATGAATACATTCAAGTGGAAACTGCAGATACCAGAGTTAGCGAACCTCATTAAATATACGAAATAACACTACGTATAGAGGGAGATAAGACTAGGAAAATAAGGGGTCTGTTTTGGGATAATCCCTCAAAAGGCTATGACATCCTCTTAGCTGAAAAAGACTGGCCACCAGAGTTTGTCAGGGAGTGCCCTCATGGCGAAGAAATGATTATGCCTGCCTTCTCGAATCATATTCCAATCCATAGAAAATGTATATATGCAAGAAAATGGGCAGTAGCTTAAGCCCCTGCATTATACAAAAATCATGTAGGATGGGATGAAGACTCCCCTCCTCACAAAATCCAGTTAAAATGTCAACCAACTGCACAAAGGCAGTACCCAATTAAACAAGAAGCTAAAAAACAGGTCAGGGAGATTTTAGATCAACTTGAATACCAAGGGGTGATTGAAACATGCACCTCTTCAATGAACAATCCTTTGTTTCCTGTCTCCAAGCCAGACGATTCATATTGTCTAGTTTTGTACTACAGACACCGTAACTCATGTTGCAAAACATTTGCGGTACAAAATTCGCACAGTGCGGCACTAATGAATAACATAGTTCGCCAAAAATACAAAACAACATTAGACATTTCTAATGGGTTCTTTTGTCAAAATATCGCACCTGAAAGCATGTATTTGACCGCTTTCTCAATTATGGGGTCACAGAAAAAAAATTTCAGACTCCCACAGGGGTTCAAGAACAGCCCAGGACTATTCTCAGCCAGAGTAACAGAGTTACTACAAATGTATGACGATGAGGCATTATCTTATGTCGATGACATCTATCTCACAGACGACGACTTGGATACTCACTTGAAAAGAGTGAACACCATAATACTTGGGTTCGCAGCAGAGGGTTACAAATTCAACTTTAAAAAGTCACAAATTGCCCATCTAACTGTCCTCTTTTTAGGATATGAATTATCAAGTGAAGGCAAAAGCCTAGCAGACAACTTTTTAGAGAAGTGTGCTGTACTCCAAGCACCAAAAACGCTGAAGAATCTACAATCGATACTAGGCTTCCTGAATTTCGGAAGAACCTACGTTCTCAACTACGCAGAGAGGGTTAAACCTCTCTACAAATTAATAAAACTTGATTTTAAACCAATCAACTGGACTCAAAAACACACAGAAATTTTGAGATCACTGCAAACAGACATGTTAGCTAAAACAAAATTAGAAACATGTGACAATACACGCAATCTTGTAATCCGAGTCATCCCAGGAAGATGCTGATTCACCTACCTGACCTCTAATGAGGGAGAAACGGTACAAATAGCTTACAAATCACATTTGTACACAAAAGCAGAAAAAACATTCAGTCTTACAGAAAATACTATAAAGGCAGTTCAGACTGCTGTAGCAAGAGAACGAGCGCTACCACAATGAAAAGGAATAACTGTTTTCACAGCAGAATCAGCCTTCGAGGCACTATTCAGCCCAGTAAATCTAAAAACAGTGGCACTCGATCCAAAATTGATACAGTGGGAAAATTCTCGTGATATAGAAAAGTGACATACTATTATGTCCCAAACATGAAAAAACTGAATGATTTGAAATATGAAGAATATCCTCTGTCAATTGAAATTCTGCCTCTCCAACAGTACTCTTGTATAATCTATACAGACAGATTTGTTCAGCATTACAATGTAGATGATACATCCTACAATGCAGCATGCGCAATCGTTAAAGGTCGCTGGCTCTGCGGTAAATTCAGACCGAAAATAACAAAAACTGAATCAATGAGAAACTGTTCAGCTCAGCGAGCTGAAATCAGATCTTTAAAAATGGCGCTTGAAAATGCCGATCGTGAATTCCCGACACTAATAGTGTGCGATTCGCATTTCTGCGTCAAATCTTACAATAATGATTTGCAGAACTGGGTTCAGAACGATTACAAAGATGACACAGGTGCCACAATCAAACATAAAATGCTTTGGAAACAGGTAGTTCTTTTACAGAAAGAACTACAAAAGACTCACGTGATACACACATTGAGTCATCAACGTGATGACGTTCACGTTGCAGGGAATTCATTGGCTAATACAGCCACAGCGGAAGCAACTCAACCGGCTTCCGTAGCCACAAAAAAGCGTTCAGAAAAATACATAGACGGGGAAACCATGCTGGCGGTAAAAACGTCTTTGAAAGGCGACTATGCAGCACTACCTGTGAACTATCCACTCAATTATACATAGGTAATTGAAGCAAACTCTGTTCCTTTTGCTCGAATCCCTGGAGTGGGGGATAGGGTAATCCCAAACATGAACAGGAGAGTCTTATTAATAGCAGACGCACACATGCGTGAGAGTCCAAGGCATAAAAAGATCAAAGAATCCCTGACAGAATTACAATCAGAATACTGGTGGCCGGGGATGAGCGTGCAACATCATAAGTTTGCAAAAAACTGCTAAGACTGCAGCAGAGATCGCAGTGGTGAACTTGCGTGCCCCTTAGTATAGTTAGCATAGGTTTATCTACAGGATAAGACCCAACATCACAGTAATCCCATTTTCAGACTAATATTAACTTAAAAGTTGTGGCCCCAGCGCTCGGCTGACGCCAGAATTGTTATAAAAGATTTGCGAGTCTTTATCGGCACATACGCAATAGCCATGCTACATTCTGACCAGGGTCCTGCTTTTAGCTCTCGGGTTTATAAGGAGGCCATGACCAGCATGGGCATTGGGTTGCGGTACTCTTGTCCCTTCCATCCTGAGGGAAACGGGATTGTGGAAAGAAAAAAACGAGACATAAAGCTATCTATAACGGCAAAGGTATTAGGTTCGGGTGATGGGTGGGTCCAGCATTTAATAAGTGTCCAACGTAGTCTTAACAATCTGCCAAGAAATTCTCTAAAAGTTTTCAGCCCGTACGAACTATTGTTCGGAACTAGAATGTATATTCAGGACTTAGACAGTCAAGCTTCAGTGGTGGAATATAAGAAAAACAGCTTTGACATCAAAGATCGTTTGGCTGTTTCACAGGACTTAACTGAAACAAGAAAAGCCCTGAGCAACGTAAAGATAAAACAAGAGCCAACAACCACTGAAGAAACACCACCTGTCCCAGCAAGACCTGTCTGGATTCCGAAGATTGGGGATATGGTCAGAGAAAAGATCGCGGCTAAGAAGGAATTTGGGCCTTCTTACAGAAAAGCAGTAACTGTCTTAGCCATCAACGGAACAAGATCAGTTGTACTACCGCCCCTTGATGGTAAAAAGGAAAACCGAGTTTTATCCATCGACCTGGTAAAACCACAGTCATGTGGCCAATAATAAGTAGTAGGCCCAGTGGACTCCCAAGAAATAGCAGAATACCTAAATTTGCTACAATTCAAGAGGTTCAAACTGAGAGACTAATCACATTTGATAAACCTACAGTAAATAAAAAAGGACTATGCAACAATGCCATGGAACCTGTGCCTCTTGAAACCCAAATTGACACAGTTCGTCAAGAAACACCAGTCTACAACGATGTATCATCAGAAGGTGAGGATGGAAGAATAATTGAAAAAACAATTCCAACAATTGATAGAACTGCATCAGGCTACTTCATCAATTTCGATAACTTTTCTGTAGATTCAAGCAAACCAGAAGAAAAGCCAACAACAAAAACTTTTAAAGACAAAGCAACAGAATTCTTTCATCAACTCAAAGAAACCTTTCTGAATACAACATTGATTGAATTATGGATTATATTAGGCGTACTAATACTCCTACTCTGCCTAATTGTATTTCTAATTTTAGGAAGATTTATTACAGTACAGTGGACACAGCAAGTCATAACATCAACTTGGTCCTAAAACCACACAAGTCATCTCACATTGAGAAAAGAGAACTATCATCAGTGAATGTGACAGCCATTCCAATACCCGGCGGGGTAGCTTGGGACAAAACGGATTACGAAATATATGGCCCGGTAGAGCTATTGATATACCCACATCAAATCAAGGTTTCATTAAGTGGCTTTGTAAAACCAAGTACATTTTCTGATGATTGGGACTTTGAGAGTATTAATAATATGATGTCAGATCTAGTAATATCAGCAAAATTTACAGAAAATGATTATTTGCAGGGTTCATCGAACTATGAACAGATGTTTTGCTATAACCATTATGCACACCACTATTTGCATAAATCTGCTCAACCTAGAAATATTTTTAAATATAATCAATAGGAACATTGTGCAACACCACCAAAAAGCAGTTCAAAGACATTTTATGAGCAATTCCAATACTTCTCAGGGTTTAACACAAGTAATGCAGAAACATTTTATTATAAACTGTTAGATAAAACAGGGACAAAAAACATGCTAACAAATACTAAACTGATTTATTCGGAAATGTTTTATGATAAAATAAACACTTTTGGTTTTGATTTCTGGAAAAATAACATTGAAACAAAAACAACCTGGGGAACAAAAGAATGGCAGGTCCAAGGATTAGAAGCATTATTTCGAGCCTGCATGATCCCAGACCAAATAATGTTCTTGAATGACACAATTCAACAGACTACCTGTCTTGGCCTAGCTAAGATTAAAGACTTAAACAAACCGTCTATTCTAAAAGCCAATACCTGATAACACAACCACAGATATTGAGATAGACGTATCCAAAATTTTACATCAAAACAGAACACATCCTGAATGGAAAAAGTGGGTAATCTGGCCAACAGACACAAATAAATGTCAAGATAGATTCCTGAACAAAATACAGGGGTTAAAAATGACCACACCAGACCCTAGATATTCCCAGAGACAACATCCAGGGATAGTAGCAACATACAGTGTAGGGAAATTATGCCTTGATGGCTACACACATCCACACTGGCAGAAATTAAGCAACACTTGACTTTACTTGAATACGGTGCTGACTTGCGTGATTTCATAATGGGACCACGCAAACAGCGTCAAAAACGTTTCATAGCGGCTAGTGTATATGCGGCGTACAACGAGGCATGGAAAGTGATGCAAATTGAAACAGCAGAGAAAATACGAGAAATTGAACGTATTAATTTGGAAAAATCGCTTTCTGTTGTGGACAATGGGTTAATGACTCTGTCCTCCAGAATATATTCTCTGGACAGTATTGTATAATCTGCTATCGATATAATAGATCAGGACTTGCTAATGTTACAACATGGTCAGTCCCAATTACGTTCTATTGTACAGCTAGGCTGGACGTTGCAAAACCTGCGTTCTGGCTATGTGCCATGGTGTTTAATCAACACAACGTCATTGTTTTCTATCTTTAACCTTACTGATAAACAAATCAGTTTGGCACAAAAAGGAGCAGACTATACAATTCTGAGCATTGAAAAACTCGAGAGATTACCATTGACAATGTCAGAAAGACCGGTCATTGAATGGATAATACACAAAATAATCACAATTCCGATAACGACTTTCCAATTTAAAAAATGCCAGGAGTATATACCAGTAGGCCAGTATGAAAGGTTGGGTAAAGGGTACATTAAGTCATCATGGAAACTACCTCATACACACACATATGTTATAGTGACAAGGACAAAAATGTATTTCTTAGTGGTAATAATTGTAAACAGTCACTAAGCGGTATACTTTTGTGCCAAGGTATTAATTTACATGGGGCCAGTGAGGGGACTTAAAATAACCTTTTATGCCACCAGCACGGCACACCTGCAACACAGATAGAGCCACTCTTTAGACAACTTTCTAACGGGAGTTACATTCTAATAACGGACCACAGCTGTTGTGGCATGGTGCCAGGTAAAGCCTATCTCATAAACGTTAGTTCCATGGTCACTTGCTGTATGCAAGTATTGTATCCAAACGGCCCTGGAGACTCAGAGGCGACAAATTGGCCTCCGTTGAAAATCTCTTCTATACGAATTGATACTTTAAGCAGAATGAAGTCTGTGCTTTTACAGACAACAGTGCCTATGACATCATCAAAAGAAACATATGATCTGCAAGTTGCAAGGACGAAAGCAGAGATACATACCCTTTTATCAACGAATTGCCCTGTGCATTTCGTAGAAATGCTAAGCAAATCTTAAACATGTCAGATGCCAGTGGTATCGCTCATGTATTTAGGACAATTTTTTCAGGTCTGTTAACACCCTTCGAAGCAGTCCTGGGCATCTTCCTGAATTTTGTCCATTCTGTCTTTGGCGGCCTTCCACTACTTTTGGGACTCGTAGCAGGCATTTTATTTTTAGTCCTACTGCTCCGATATGGCAAGCCAAGTCGCAGACAAGACTCCAGCAACAATGGAAGAAACGATCCTAGCTATACGCTATCGGGATCGCTTAACTAAAGTCCTTGGATTATCCCGGCTAAGAGATCTGAATATGACCTGGTTTCTTTCATTCAGACCTATATGGCAGAAGTGCATCCTACCTGTGCTTCAATGTATGCTATGCGGAGAAGAATGTGTGTTAGACACCTGTCTTACATTACAATCAACAGTACCAATGGATATCGATACCTTGCTAAGTCCTGTAACGGCTCATGCATCGTGTTGTCCCCAGCGGCTACCAATCCTGATGACGGCATTCCTTGAAACTTCACCACTACGATTAGGTGGCAGTGAAGCAAGAAATGAGAGCAACATCACCCAGTTACGACCTTCTGTGAGCATTGCTGATCCTGAAACTGATGATAGCAATCATTCTCACGACTGCCCAGTTACAGCATTGTCATCCTTGGTCGAACTTTCACCTGAAGCTGTAGACTGATTTTTTGCACATCTATCTGAAGTCATGTTTTCCCCTGAACCAAAAGAATAACTTTAAGCAATCCGGCACACAGCGTTCCCATGAACTCTGAATTCGGCCTTCAGCTTTGAAAAACAAAAGCTACTGAAAACATTTGGAACTATTTTTCCCCTGAAAACCAACATTCCAAAATATTTACCTTTTTTTTTGGGCACTTGTACTCTGCTTAAAGTAGAACTATTCATAAAGAACAGAGCTTCTATTTTTAGCAAATCTAGAGACAATGTTACCTCAGCCTCTAGCACATCTGCAGCAATTGCATTTATATGTGATGAAATAGTCTCGCCCTTCTTTTCTGTATTCAGAGACATTTCATGTGTAAATTTTTGCAAATCGTTCAACTAAATATATATGCAGCTTTTAGTGAATGATTATACTGCTTGAAAAATGTACAGTACCTATGATCTTTTATGTATTTCGCATACACCATTTCGAATGCAATATGTATTTTGGGGTGGGTTGAAATACACATGCACCTTTATTGCTTAGTTTTAGTAATCGATGGACATTAGATCGTGGAGTGGGTGTAGTGTTTTTATCTAGGAACCTCAATCAATATTACCCCTTTTATGCCCTTACACGGCTATAATCGATAATATCCATATAATGGCATAAGAATCAGATCCATATTTCGGTAAATCGCCCTTGCAGTCCAAAGCACAGCAAAAGCCACTTCCTTAGATTCCTAAAAAGCACAACAAGTTCTTTCAACACACCAAACCTCCAGCAACCTGGGAAATCCCCATGTGCTTAGTTTTTATTTGTAATAGAACTCCTGAGAGGCACTGTAAGAATGGCCAGTTCTTAGTGACATCTTTATTGACGTCTTATGTCCACCCTTACGTCAAACCCGGCACCTTGCAGGTATAAATATGCCAACGCTGCCTTAAGCAAACACACGCAGTGGTAAATATTGGAGCCGAGCAGCTATCTAGTTTCCGAGAGCCCAGCAGATGCAAAAAGCCCACGGACGCTGCCTCTCCTCTTTGACGGGTTGAGAAAGACGCTGTCTTTTCTCCTGCCGAGAAAATCCAGCCTCCGGCGTTTCCAGCCTACCCTTGCGGGTGACTGGGATATCGAGTCCTGAGAGAGAGAGAGATACCAGACCTCCTACATTCTATTCCCAAGGTACAGTGCTGACTAAACCCTTATAGAGAATTCTTGAACCAGATTCTTGGCAAAACCTACTTAACTTAAACTGCTACTTACTTACTCCTTCCCACGTATTAGGCTTAGGTCAGGTACACCGGGGTAGGCGTATCTAGAAGCACCAGTTGAGCACGTTAGCTAATGTATATATGTATGTATATATTTTATTCATTTTAAAGTATCTTATGTCTAAGAAACCATATCAATGCATTTACAGTATTATTTCGTAATACTCCTTTTACTGTACGCACTTTACTTTATACTAAGGATTGCAATCGTGGCAATTCATTTATTTTGCATGAGAAGGAAGACTGCTCAATAAATAATATCCTTTATTGAAAACGCCCGTCTCTTCATTCTCTGCACCCTGGTGAAACTAAGAACGCACGTCTGACTGAGTGAAATAATTGTCTATTGTTTTCACACGACTCTAGAAACTTTCTCTTATTCCGAGGTAGCAAAGTTGTCATGTTTATGCGGTTGTCAGAAGCTGAATCCCTTCTTGTCTAAGCCAGGGAAGCTGAAAACTTCCTATTCAGTCAAGAAAGTTTCCAGTGACCTCTGAGCTAGCTGTCGAAAACCCCAATTAAGTCTAACATAGTCAGTAGAGACCTAGAAGACCTCAGTCCTACATCTACACTGCTGTTTATGTTATTCCAATGCACAGGGCCTATAGGGAAAATAGGAACTACACTACACACTGTTGGGGCATAAGTTATTGTTTACTCAGTTAGCTATAACTGCTGAATTGAAATGGTTTTTGGACAAGTGAAGTCTGAGCCTAACTTTAATGTCCTAATATTCTTTGCTTTTTTTAGTGAATTTCTATGTTTTTTAATGTGATTTCCTAAGTATAATGTCCTGTAACCTTTGATTGTTTAAGTGATTTTCTAAGGTTTAAAAAAAAAAAATCCTAGCTGTAAGTTGTAACCTTTGAGAGGGAATATGTGAGTGAGCGCATGACTGTCTCAATGGGTATGTTGTTGGGGGTGAGATTGTCTGAGTTGGTCTGTTAGTGGGTGCACGAATATCAATCAATCCTGATCGGGAGGTTTGAAGCGCATTACTCACCCAGGAGGGTCTCAAGGAACTGGGGGTGCAGCTCCGGATCGGCCGAAGAGCCAGGTCTTGAGGCTCTTCCTGAAGCTGTGCAGAGTAGAGGAGCGTCTGATGCCGACTGGAAGCTCGTTCCAGGCTTTGGCTGTGATGTAGAAAAAGGCTCTTCCACCTGCTTTGATTCTGCGAATGAGGTGAGTTACAGCCAGGGCGAAGTCGGAGGAGCAGAGGTTCCTTGTCGGTGTTTAGAAGGAGACTTTTGATTTAGGTACTTGGGTCCATTGTTGTGGAGGGATTTGTAGGCGTGGGTGAGTAGCTTGAAGGTTACTCTCTTCTTGACGGAGAGCCAGTGGAGGTCTTGCAGGTGTTTAGTGATGTGCACATGTCGTGGGATTCTGGGGTTGAGTCTGGCTACGGTGTTCTGGATGCTCTGGAGATTGCATAGCAGGGATTTGTTGATTCCAACTTAGAGGGCGTTTCTGTAGTCAAACCTGCTAGTTATGAGTGTGTGGGTAACAGTCTTTACGGCAACAAAGGGGGATCCACTTAAAAGTATTGCAGAGGATGCAGAGAGTGTTGAAGCAGGTGGAGGAGATGGTGTTGATCTGCCAGGTCTTGTGGAGGGAGGAGTCTAGTATGATGCCGATGTTTTGAGCGTGGTCAATGGGTGTAGGGGTTGCCGCGTGCAGAGCGACTCCAATTGTCTCATGCAGCGGGGTAGGGTCCAAGTACTAGGACTTCTGTCTTCTCAGAGTTTTATTATTATTATTATTATTATTATTATTATTATTATTATTAATAATAAAAGGCTCTTCTATAGCGCATGGCTACTCGGAAGCATCCCAGCGCTTAGTACCAGTCAGAAGGAGATGAATTACAGAGATGACAGGGGTCTGTGTTATCTAGTTTTTCGGGAACAGGAAGGTTTTTAGCTTTTTTCGAAAAGCGAGTAGGTTAGGTTCTTGACGAAGGGATGGAGGAAGAGCATTCCATAACCTAGCCGCATTATGCAAAAAAAGACGACCCCCTGTGCGGGCCCTGTTGATCCTGGGAGTTACCAAAAGGTTTTGTTGATTCGAGCGAAGATTCCTAGGGGGTTTGTATGGCCTGATCATGTCCTCTAAAATAGGGGGGCCTCTCCCGTAAAGTGTTTTATGGACCGTGCAGAGTGTTTTGAAGTGAACCCGCTTCTTTATGGGGAGCCAGTGCAAGGTACAAAGCGCGGGTCTAGCTGATGAGCGATGGCTAATACCCGTAAGTAGCCTTGCTGCGGAGTTCTGAGCAACCTGAAGTGGCCGGATAACTGAGACAGGGGCTCCAAGATAAAGCGCATTTCCATAGTCCAGCCTAGATAGAACAAGGGACTGGACTATGGTTTTCTTAGCTGTTTTGGGTAGCTGGGGGAGGATTTTTCGAATTGTCTTCAGCAACGCGAAGCAGGTAGCCACTGTCTTCATTGCCTGGATCTTAAATGACAGCTCTGCATCCAGCCAAAAATCGTGACTTTTAATCTCGGTCTTTGGAGTGGGCCCAGGGCCCATGCAGGAGGGCCAGTGTGTCAAGTTGTCAAATATGGCCTTTTTCCCTAGTAGCATCAGCTCCGTTTTTCCTTCATTCAATTTCAGGTGGGACAAGTCCATCCATTTCGTAACCGCCTCCAGGCAGCTGCAAAGATTGGAAGGGAGGGACTCCACCTGATTAAGAGAAACAACTAGCTGGGTGTCGTCGGCATAGCTTTCTAGTTGGATTCCGAAAGGAGCTACTACTTCCGCCAGGGGCGCCATATAAACATTAAACAGTGTGGGGCTAAGGGAGGAGCCCTGTGGCACCCCACACTGTAATGGTATTGGTGGAGAGCAGCTGTTTTCTGAAAAGACCTTGAAGAATCTGTCGCCAAGAAAGGACTCCAGCCACATAAGGGCCTTGCACGTGACCCCAATCCTTCTGAGACGAGACAGAAGGACACGGTGATTCACCGTGTCAAAGGCGGCACTGAGGTCCAGGAGGATAATGGCCGTGCTGCCACCTGCGTCCAGAATCCTCCTGGAATCCTCGACCACCCTCAACAATGCCGTCTCCGAGTTGAGTTTCAGACAGCTGCTGCCCATCCAAGCTGCAATGTCCTTTATTCCTTCTTGGAAGCTGAAACTGGTGGTTTTGGGGTCCTTCGTGAGGGAGTGGATGAGTTGGGTGTCATCGGCGTAGGATACAATGCTGAGTCCATGCTGTCTGACGATGGCGGTGAGAGGGGCCATGTAGATGTTGAAGAGCGTGGGACTGAGCGATGATCCTTGTGGTACTCCGCAGTTGATCTCAGTGGGTTCGGAGAGGAAAGGCAGCAGTCTGATCCTTTAGGTTCTGTCTGTGAAGAAGGAGCGGAGCCAGTCGAGGGTGATTCTCTGTATCCGGATGTCATGGAGCCTGACTGCAAGGATGCGGTGCGAGACTGTGTTGAAAGCTGCGGAGAGGTCAAGTAGGGTGAGGGCTGCGATGTGGCCTTGGTCAAAAAGTGTACGGATGTTGTCAGTGGTGGAAAGCAGGGCAGAATTGATACTGTGGTTGCTGCAGAAACTGGATTGGGAGGGGTTAAGGTTGGAGTTATCTTCAATGAAGTTTGTCAGTCAGAAGTTGAGGATCTTCTTGGTAACTTTGGCCGCGAGGGGAAGGAGAGAGATGGATCAGTAGGTCTCCAGGTCCATCAGGTCTTCCGAGGGTTTCTTGAGGACGGGCTTGACTTCTACATGTTTCCAGTCACCTGGAAAGGTGTTTGATTTGAAGGTGGCATGGATGGTGCGTCGTAGCTGCGGGTCAATGTCGGCGGAAGATGTGTGAAGGCCAAGGGTCTGTGGGGGCTTCTGAGTGGGTGCTCTTCATGGTGGCGGTGGAATCTTCAGTGGTGACCAGGCTCCAGGTGGTGATGGTGTGCCAGTTGTCGTCACTGGAGGAAAGGGTGGTTTCTGGAGTCTGCTCACTGAAGTGGTCATAGAGGGATTTGATTTTCAGGTAGAAGTAGGAGCCGAGCTTGTTGCAGAGGTCTTGGGAGGGAGTGACATCTGTGGCTTCACTGTGTGCTGGAGTTGGTGAGGATTTTGTTCCGGATGAAGGTCTCCTTTGTGAATCTTATGCTTTGGAGGTAGTCTGTCATTGCGTTCTTGTAGGTGGGCAGGTCTTCTGTGGTTTTGCTGTTTCTCTGCATGGGTAACTTAGCGGTCGGTGCACTGAAAAAACCCCTGTGAACACGCAATAAAAAAATCCACAAATTTGCGGATTATGCGGATTGCGAATTCGCTTTTGCACTAATTTGCGTACCGCAAATTCGCAAATTTCGCCCATACTCAGTTTAAACTATTACCGGTCAGACCAATATGTACATGTCTCTCCCTCAAGAAGGGTGGAATTCTACCCCCACTGCAAGGACTGGCAGGGGGTAGATTCCAAAGTGTTTGACACCAAACACGACATGTTTCGATGCAGCCATTCCAAAGTTAGCATTTACCGTGAGGTTATAATGCACTTAGGAGCGTATGGTCTGGCTGCATCACAACAGCCTCAGAGAATAGATTACGAAAGCTGCAAAGGGGTCCTGCTCATGCATGGGCACTCTCTCACACAAAACCAAGAACTCTGCCTTCAGGATTGATAAGGCCTGTCAGTGATTTAAAGATAGATATAAGTAACCCATATCTTAGTAAGGGGTGCATGCATCACCTTACCCAGGCTGCAGTTGCAGACCTGTGGTGTCATTTTCGAAGACTTCACAGGGGTGACATAATACATGTTGTAGCCCCTGGTAGGCCTATTTGGTTCCTAGGCCCTTGGTACCTAAGGGACCTGTTATGCTGGTCTGACTGTTGATTTTTGCACCGGTCCAGCAGAGAGCAGCAGTGAGTCACGAGCCGCTCTGGTCACCAGTCGGCGTTCTCAACGAGGAGGCGAGTCACGGCCGAGAACCCCATCCCAGGGTCCCTAGAATCGGGCAGCCGGAGCCGGAAAAAAAGGACCTAAAGCCCGGCGGTTTTCAGTGGAGAGCGGAACGTCTGTAAAAGCCTGCAGGGGGCTGCACAGCGCCCAGTGCCCTGCTCTGTCCTGCACTTGAGGCTAGCACGGCGCCCGGCTTTCTGTGACGGTTCCAGCGACGGATTTGAGGTGACGGACCCCCAGAGGCAAGAGGCAAGAGGCAAGAATCAAGGGGCAGAGGCAGGCCTGCAGTGGCGGCTTGCAGAGGCGGCGGGACTCGCTCGAACATCGGAGCTCGAAGGTTGGTGAGAGCGCCGTGGTCAGTGGTTGGCGGGAGTGACCTAGACATTGCAAACCATATCGGGAGGCGGGGTCTCAAGCACTGCTGGCTACTTTTAAGGTGCGCACGGCTGCTAGCTTGCTTCTAGGCTCCCACCTCCTCATCCTCGCCCCAGCACCTGCAACTGCCTCCATTTCACCACCAGCTGTTTCAGTATCCTGAACCCTGAACCTCAAGTCGAGTTTAAGCAGGGCAAGAGGAGGCAGGGAGCACTCAGGAATCTGAGGAGGTGTGACAGCAAGTGCAGAGTGGTGGTAGAGTCGGCAGAGGTGCTCGGGGACACTCCCAACTATCCCCCATTACACCTAAACCTGCCCAACCAGCCGTCCCTCTTGCTCAGCTCTTGTTCAGCTCTTCCTTCATCATACTCACCCATTTTTCAGCAACACCAGTTTAGCCTCACCACACCTGCCCGGGTTCACCAGACTTACTAGACTCATCTTATCAGTTTCTATTAGTTTCTACTAGACTAGACTCAAACACTGAACACGGGGGGCCAAGGACCCAAAAGGAATCTGCGCATCAGTGTGCCGTCACACGGTCAAGGAAAAAGAAAGGGCATCTCCCGTGAAGAGAAAAGAGAAAGGAAAGGAAAAAAAGAATCGAGGAGCAAGAACAAAAGTAGGACAACAAATAGACCATTATGAGGTCCGGGAGATCCAGGGATCCCCACGCAGGCCTGAATCCTACCAAAAGATCTAGGAGAGCTAATAAGGGCAAAAAGAAATTAAATATAGACTCCGAGAACACCAGCTTAGACGTTCTGGAAACCGGGGAGGCAGAGGGTCCAAGGGAAGGAGGAGGAGACGACCGGCTAATCCCCCTAACCCCCTATCTCCCAGGTTACTCAAGTTCCGAACTCTTACGAAACCCTAAAGGGTCAAGCTACCAACCTAAAATTTAGACGAAATTCTCATTTATAAAGGACGCTGGTTCAGTCCTCTGCCTGAACACCCGGCAACTCACCAACCTACCAACTCCACTACTTCCTGTTTCCCACGGTTCGGATCAAGGGTTTCAAGGGTCTCAGCCAGAGCAACTGAAGGAGTCGATGAGAGGGAAGAAGAGAAAGCCCCCCCAGAGGCATTGGATGTCAGTACTGACGATGAAAATGGAGCAGGTGGAGGGGGGGAGGAAAAGAAGAAGAAGGTGGACTTGTCAGGGATCGCCCAGTCTCTACACAGACTGAATCAAGATGCAGAAATCACAGTGAGTTCCATAAGTCGGCCATCAGGAACTGGGGCCCCGATGTGGCCCTGGTATGCAAACTAAAAACGAAGACATTTACGAGCAAACAACAAGATCCCTCCCAGAGTGCCCTGGGTTTGGGTTCAAAAACAAACTGGACCCAGAAGGACTCCTCCATCTCTTCGGGAGCCAAACGCTCCCTAGAACACTGGTCTAATTCCACCAGAGCCTCTGAGGATAATCGAGGGTCTCAAACGGCCCCAAAGGACCTCAGCATATCTGAAGTTCTGGATGCCCACGGTACATCTGCACCAGTACCCAGCACTTTAAACAACTCAGATCCTAGGACCCCAGGTCGGGCAATAATGGAGGGGGAAGGCACCCCAGACTTCAAACAAGCCTCTATGTTAGAGAAAAATACACCCACACCCTCCCCACAAGTCCTCAGGCAATTGCAACCAGAACCAAGTAAGTGTACCAAGACGGGTGCAGATCATGATAATGAAACAAAGGGGCAAGCACACGCTGGGTATTCCTTTCAGGAACAGGAGTCAATTGTGATCAGGGCCCAAGTCCACCATCAGGCAAAGTTTGAGCAATCTCTAACTCCCCCTCGAGGCCATTTTCCAGCGCAAGACAACTCAGCCCCCATTTCACCAAATGATCCGGTTCCAGAGGCCTTGTACCCCACACAAGAAGAGTGGGAAGAATTGGTTGCCCTTTACGCCTCACCACCCCAAGTGGACCGAAAAACATCGGCAATAAGCCCAAAATGTAATGCCTAGCAACCCACCATCATGATTCCAACATCGCGAGCAAAGGCGGACATTTGGGAATCTCTCTTGCACCCAATGCAATTGTCTGTCAATGCCATCCAATATCAATCGGACAAAATCGACCTCCAGCTAACAGTTCTACAATCACTATCAGTCTTTGTCTCCAACATTGACAACAAGCTATCCAAACTGAATAAGCTGGTTAAAAGGGCTCAAGAGGAGACAGCACTGATACAAACAAACTGCCCCGGCATAGCAATCGTGGATAAGCTGGCTACACTCCCGGGAGCAATGGATAATCTCCTCACTGGCATCAGGGAGGCAGTTAAAAACAGTACATCAACGGGGGAACCTGAAAGGAAAAATTGTTCTTGCCAAACATATAGCAGGGAAACTCTGCTTCATCCAGAGGATGTCCTCCCCCAAATACACAAAGAAAAAATGGCAAGTGAATACGATAGTGCAAGGGCACCAAGAGCCCAAGGACACTCCAGGGAAGGTGAAGCCCTTCCGCCAGCAAATAATGACCGAGTGCCCACTTTGGAATCCAATCAAAAGGATGTCCCGCCGGGACATGGGCATTCCCCAAAGCGGGGTAGAAAACAAAGGAGGAAGGGCCGCAAGGTAAAGCTAGGTTCACTGACCGATGGTAAAGCTAGGAACAACCAACTCGGCATTCAGCTCCTAGGCTCAACGCTTGTTAAGTCTGCTCGAACAAGCCCTCACATAGACACAGAACCGGATGTATGCTCCTCCCCTAATCGGGATCAGAGGCATACATGCCAAAGGAAAAAGAGCAGTAAAAAACAGACTTCTAACACAACGTCCCCCAAAAAAAGCTGTCAGTCCTGCCCTGAGCAGCTCAATCAATCAATCAGTGACACTTATAGAGCGCGCTACATACCCGTAGGGTCTCAAGGCGCTGGGGGGGGGTGCCGCTACTGCTCGAACAGCCAGGTCTTCAGCTTCTTCCTGAAGGAGAGGTGGTCTTGGGTCAGGCGCAGGTCGGGAGGGAGGGAGTTCCAGGTCTTGGCGGCCAGGTAGGAGAAGGACCTTCCTCCTGTAGTCGCTCTTCGGATGCGGGGGACGGCGGCGAGGGCGTGGTTGGCTGATCGGAGGTGGCATTTGGGAGCGTAGAAGTTGATCCGGCTGTTGAGGTAGCTCGGGCCTTGGTCGTGTAGGGCTTTGTGTGCGTGGGTGAGGAGGCGGAAGGTGATTCTTTTGTTGACGGGGAGCCAGTGAAGGTCTCTCAGATGTCCGGTGATGTGGCTGGTTCGTGGGATGTCGAGGATGAGTCTGGCTGAGGCGTTCTGGATCCGCTGGAGTCTCTTCTGGAGCTTGGCGGCTGTACCGGCGTAGAGGGCGTTGCCGTAGTCCAGTCGGCTGGTGACGAGGGCCTGGGTGACGGTCTTCCTGGTCTCGGTGGGGATCCACCGGAAGATCTTCCGTAGCATGCGTAGGATGTTGAAGCACGCCGAGGAGACGTTGTTGACTTGCCTGGTCATGGAGAGGGAGGAGTCCAGGATGAAGCCCAGGTTGCGTGCATGGTCTGTCGGTTTGGGTGCGGTGCCCAGGGCGGGAGGCCACCAGGAGTCGTCCCAGGTGGAGGGGGAAGAGCCCAGGATGAGGACCTCCGTCTTGTCAGAGTTCAGTTTCAGGCGGCTGGTCGTCATCCACTTGGCTACTTCTTTCATCCCTTCGTGCAGGTTGGCTCTGGCGGAGGCGGGGTCGTTGGTCAGGGAGAGGATCAGCTGGGTGTCGTCGGCGTAGGAGATTATGCTGAGGTTGTGTTTGCGTACGATGGCCGCGAGGGGGCTCATGTAGACGTTGAAGAGGGTGGGGCTCAGAGATGATCCTTGAGGGACGCCGCAGATGACTTCGGAGGCCTCTGACTTGTACGGTGGTAGGCGGACTCTCTGTGTTCTTCCGTCGAGGAAGGAGATGATCCATTCCAGCGCCTTGTCCTAGATTCCGATGTTGCTGAGGCGCTGTACTAGGGTGCGGTGGCAGACCGTGTCGAATGCCGCGGAGAGGTCTAGGAGGATGAGGGCCGCTGTTTCTCCATTGTCCATCAGGGCTCGGATGTCATCGGTGGCGGCGATGAGGGCGGTCTCGGTGCTGTGATTGGCTCGGAAGCCGGACTGTGAGGGGTCGAGGGATCCGTTCGTCTCGAGGAAGGCGGCCATCTGCTTGTTGACGGTCTTCTCGATGACTTTTGCTGGAAACGGAAGGAGCGAGATGGGGCGGTAGTTCTTGAGTTCGGTGGGGTCCGCTGTTGGTTTCTTGAGTAGAGCGCTGAGTTCGGCGTGTTTCCAGCTCTCAGGGAAGGTGGCGGTGTCGAAGGATGTGTTGATGATGTCTCGCAGGTGGGGTGCGATGACAGCGTCGGCCTTGTTGAAGACGTGGTGAGGGCAGGGGTCGGTCGGTGATCCGGAGTGGATGGAGTTCATCGTGCGGATGGTGTCTTCGATGCTGATCGGGGTCCAGGCGTGGAGGGTGGTGGTGTGGGGTGATTGTTCGGTCATGGTGTGCGTTGGTTGGTTGTTGAAGCTGTTGTGTATGTCCGCGATCTTGTTGTGGAAGTATGAAGCGAGGGAGTTGCAGAGGTCTTGCGATGGGGTGATGTCGTTGTTTCCTGCGCTGGGGTTGGAAAGCTCTTTCACGATGTTGAAGAGTTCCTTGCTGTTGTGTGCGTTGTTGTCCAACCGTTCCTTGAATGCTGTTTTCTTGGCGGCGCGGATCAGCTGGTGGTGCTTCCGGGTGGCAAGCTTGAAGGAGGTCCTGTTGTCCGGTGTAGGTTCCCTTCTCCAGACTTTCTCGAGGGCTCAGCAGTTCTTCTTGGAGCTCTTGAGTTCGTCGGTGAACCACGGGGCTTTCTTGCTGCCGGGTCTGCTGGGCGGGGTCCTCAGCGGGGCGAGCTCGTCCGCGCAGATGCTGATCCACTTCGTGAGGTTGTCGGCGGCCTGGCTGGGGTCCGCTGAGCTGGCAGGAGGGTGCTGGCTCAGGGAGGTGGCGAGCTGGTCTGCTGTGATCTTGTTCCAGCTTCTGCGGGCGGCCTGTTGCTGGTGGTGGTGGGTCGTCGTTCTCTTGAAGGTGAAGTGGACGCAGCTGTGGTCCGTCCATTGAAGCTCTGTGGTGTGGCTGAAGTCGATGTCTGTGCTGGAAGAGAAGACTGCGTCGAGTGTGTGTCCGGCGAGGTGGGTGGGGGTGGACACCAGTTGCTTGAGTCCCAGGTTGGCGAGGTTGTCCAGCAGGGTGGTGGTGTTACGGTCGTTGTTGTTCTCCAGGTGGAAGTTGAGGTCCCCCAGGAGGATGTATTCAGAGGAGGGGAGGGCAAGCGGGCTGACGAAGTCGGCGATGTCCTCGCTGAATTGTGTGCGTGGTCCAGGGGGTCGGTAGATCAGGGTGCCTCTGAGGGTGGTGTTCGGGTTGGTGTGGATCTGGAAATGCAGGTGTTCGGCGGTGGTCAGGGTGTTGTCGGTGCTGGTCGTGAGACGGATGGTGTTCTTGTGGATGATGGCGATGCCTCCTCCCATCTGGTTGGCGTTGCGGTCCCTCCGGACGATCTTGTAGCCCTCTGGGATAGCGATGGCGATGTCGGGAGCTGAAGAGGCGTTCATCCAGGCCTCCGTGAGGAAGGCAACGTCAGGGGCTGTGGCGTCAAGGAGGTTCCAGAGTTCGATGGCGTGTCTGTGGACGGAGCGGGTGTTGAGCAGGATGCACTTGAGGTGGGTGCTGCTGGTGTTCGACTTGGCGGGTGCTGGTGCGAGGCAGGTCCGGATGCAGGAGAATTTGGAGGCGTGGCAGCTGAAAGGTCCGTGGGTACGTCGTGGAGTGGCTTGATGGCATTCTGGGAGTCGGCCGGTGTTGAGTGTGATGAGGGAGGCGGCGGAGTACGTCAGGCGGGTCGGTCGGGGTCTTCGGGGGCCAGGGGTCCTGGCGCTGGTCGCGATCCGGTCGCGGACGGGCGCAGACGGGCTTACCTTTGGCGCGCCTTCGGCGCACAATCGGCGCGCCCGCTGCGCGTGACCGCTGCACGTTCGCACGGTCGCCATTTAAGGCGAAGTGCGCGGGTGGGCGGAGCAGCTGGGAGGCGGGAGCGGGGAGGGAACAGAAGAGAAAAGGGGCGGGGCAAATGGCGGTGGCGGGAAGCGGGAAGCGGGGAGGGAGAGCGGAGGGCGGCGAGGTAGGCGGGCAAACAGGAAGGAGACAAACACGGCACAGAGGTAACAATCAATTAAGCAGGCACAAATGGAGGGCAAAACAGGAAGGAAAACGGCACAAAAAATACAGGCACAAATGGCGGGCAAAACAGTGGAAAAACAGCTAAAGAAACGATCATACGGCACACAAAGAAAACAAGCACAAATTTAGGGCCAAACCGGCGAAAACCAAAGGGGAGCGACCAAGGCGGCAGCGAGGCCGGCGCTGAGGCAGAAGGCAGGCAATGGGGCACACGCAGCAGCTGGTGGCCGTGCGGCGCGGGGGTGTCCCACACCGCTAAAGTTACAATAACCAACACCAGCGAGGGACCGAACGAAGGCGAGGAAAAATCCATGTCTAACCTGAGCCCCTCCAGAAGCAAAAAAACATCTCCCACTGTTTGCAATGAGACACAAACAGGCCATTCTCCAGCAGTCTCGTTAATAGGAAGTCCTTCAAATCAGGTACTAACTAGAACAGATGACCCAAAGGCTCCAGCCCAGAGAATGCCAGCAGAGGTTCACATTAGGGCTGAGACTATCTCCACAGCACCGCTGAGCGGTTCGAATAAGATAAAGGCGCATTCAGGCAACCACGCAATTTTATTGATCCCAGAATATACATCAAGAGGCTCCTTTGACATCCTCAACAGGGGCAACATTCTACGCTTATTAAACTCCGTAGACAGCTTAAAGGACAGATCCACCAAGGATCTGGCCTCAGTGGAGTTTATAGTCTTACCGGAACACCCAGGGGTGGAAGTTACTAAAACAGTATGGGCCTCATCTGATTTGACTGAAAGCGTGCTTAACGAACAAGCAAAACTCAATTGCTGGGGCATACTACTTCGCCCGGTCGTAAAACCGAGATACCCAGATCCCTTGGCAAGCGATTTCTTGCATCAGAACACCCAACATCAGCCAAATCGTGTCCACCTTTCGCTATCTGTACTGCGAGGGGCCCGTAGTAAATCCCCGGTCAGTCAAGAACAAAAAGAACGGGGTGTCAGAAGGTTTAACCCCGTAAATGAGCAAACTAACTTAGACTGGACTTGGTTGAGCAGGTCCATAAACAACAAGCCAGAAAAACACTGACATGATAACCAGGTAACCGGGAAATTGTACAAAAGCTTTAAAATCTGCTCCTGGAACATTAATGGCATTGGGGACAAACTTATGGACGCAGATCTAAAACATTACATGCAAAGCTTCGATATCTTAGCCCTCCAAGGAACTTGGTCAGATTCCCCGCCACTACTTCCAGGCTTTTCCTTGAACTTCGTTCCACCAACTCAGTCCGCAAGATTTGGTCACAAAAAAGGAGGCCTAGCCATATACAGTTCACTAAAAAGCACAAGCACAGTGGAACCACTTCCATACAACCTAGACTCTCCGAACGCAATCCAAGTACTACGAATCACCATTAGAAACCAGGGAAAGAGGGAGGTGATAATTTTAATAAACATTTATCTACACCCCCGAGGTAAGAAGCAAGGAGCTCGGCAGCTGATAGAAGTGCTGTCAAAGTTAATAACTGTAGAGCATACAAACAGCTTGATTGTCAGTGGTGACTTCAACCAGAATATGCTCAATATACCTGCAACGGAAGTCAGCACCGTCGACGACCCTCTTTCTTTGGAACAATACCCGCAGGATAATTCTTCAGGGGGTAGAACTACAAACGCATCACTCCGACTTCTAGGACCAATGGAAGATCTGGGACTTAAAGCACTTAATGGGAGATTCCCTGGGGATCGTCCCCAAGCAGCAACATTCCACAGCACAACGTCTAGTTCAACAATCGACTTCACCTTCCTTTCGGGTAAGTTGTTCCAAACAACTACCGATTTCCATATTGGCTCACTTGACTACAGCGATCACTTACCACAAGAAGTGACACTAGAAGCCTTTACAATACAAATACCGGAACGAGCTATCGGTTATGAACAAGTCTTTACAGCAAATGACCGGCGTTTAAAGTGCAGAACAGATGATCCTGTGGCCCTTCTGCTTTACGCAAAGCAAGTATATGGCAAAACCCAAAATGAAACAACGGACCTTGTAGCCAGCTGGGAGACATTTACAGAAATGTTGTGCAAAAATATGGGAAAAACACAGAGGAGAAACCAGCTCGAAGGAGGGAGCAATACCGCCAACCACATGCAGCACTTTAATCTTGCTTTGACAAATAATGCTCGCCTAAAAAGTCTAAAAACTCTTATCGGCCAGACCTTACGAAGAGCAGGGAAAGATCCCGATGCCAAGGATGAACTGAGGATGCTAAAGAGTGACCATGGGAGGTTGGTATGGCGACTCAGGAGGGAATCAGAAGAGGCTCTTTGGGCCAATCTTTTATACGACGCCAAATCAAACAACAGTACGCAATTTTGGAGGAAGATTAATAATCTGTCCAAGGCGCAGAATTATGGCACTAATTCCTTTGTCCAAGTAGACGACTGGATAACCTTCCTTAGTTCACACTTTAGGGGTACTGATGCCAACATCCAAGGTACCGCCACACAAATAAAATGCACCATGGACCGTTCAAAACTCATCCGTGATCGCCACAAGTTCCTGCAGTTAGACCAGACTATTGCAATCAAGTGTGCACTGATTTGTGACAGAATCTCAAAGGGGAGACGTGTGGGGGCCCCGGGCCCAAACGGGATTCCACCCCTACTGTTTAAGCAAGATCCTGCATTCTGGGCAGCGGCACTTAAACCAATGTTTGTCAAGAGCTTGCAAACTTCTTTAATTCCATCATCGTGGAGGGGAGCCATTATTTCACTGATCCTCAAAAAAGGAGACCAAAGCGATCCAAAAAATTACCGGTTAGTTGCTCTGCTCGATAATGAGGCAAAATATTTTGCGGGCCTCCTTCTGCATGAACTGTTATCCTGGGCAGCCGATGTCTCAGCAATCCCATACAACCAAACAGTCTTCTGTAAAGGCATGGTAACCTCTTCTAACATCTTAGCACTATCTTTCCTAATTGATGCAGCACAAGAAGCGAACCAGCCACTTTATCTGTGCTATATTGATTATAGTTCGGCTTTCGATCATGTCGACAGGAACCTTCTGTGGGAAAAGTTATTCAAACTGAACATTCCTCCGCTGCTTTTAAAACAATTAATTCTCCTTCACAGCGACACATGGGTGCAAGTCATGCTGGGCACCGGTGACCTTCTTTCAAGAAAGATTCCAACTTACACAGGAGTAAAACAGGGCTGCTTTCTTGCCCCAACACTTTTTAATCTTTTAATGGGAGACCTATCCAAATTGTTGAATGACTGCAATTCACATGCTCCAAAGCTAGGGGGCTCACTGATTTCCAAACTATTCTATGCAGATGATTTGTTACTCATCAGCCGGACCCCGGTTGGCCTTCAGCGGCTGTTGGATATTACTTCAAGATATTCTGCTGCTAATAGACTTACCATCAACCGGGAAAAATCAAAAGTTATGTGTATCAACCTTAAAGCAACTAGAAACTGGCTCCTGTCATCTTGCAAGCTAGAAAAGGTCAGTGAATATCAATATTTGGGGGTCTTTATAAACCATAAGGGTAACTTCACTCCGCAATGTGAAGCCATAAAAAGGAGAGGAGTATCTGCAGCAGCGACACTCAGAACCCTAAAAAACACAGTTTACGGTCCAAGCTTTCTCCCACTAATAAAGGTAATACAGGCAAAGCTAATTCCAGCAATCACTTATGGCAGTGAAGCTATGAGAGGGAGGGATGCTCCCTTATTAGACAGAACTGTGGCAAAAGCACTTCGCATGATCTTTGGCCTACCAAGGTATTCATCGCCGGTCCAAATGAGACTAGAGTTCGGGCTTCAAAAAGAAGAGCTGGCACACAAGGGAGCCTACATAAAAACCTGCCATAAACTATGCAGGGGCGAACCGAATACCTTAAATGCGCTCCTGTGGAAGGAACTTCAAAACAAACCAACATGTCCAGCAAGGAGGTACTTGGAGGGAGCCATTAAGGACCTAGGATTACAGCAACTTTGGTCACTCCCAGTCTCCGCAGCAGTCTTTAAAAAGGTGGTCAACAAGACAGTCCGGAAGGAATCAGTACTGCAGGACAAAGCCGCCCTAATCGAGCGGGCTCATGGTTGGCTTACAGTTCAATCATACACTGGGCCTTTACCCCAAACCTATCTGCAGATTGGTTTCACCCAAAAAATAAAAGAGAAATTTCTGAAAGTTCGCCTGGGGCTACTGCCTTCAGCGGCCCACCTGCCTCCATGGTTACGGCCACCGTTACCTACAAGATGTCGGCTTTGTGGGGACGGACAGGAAAACATAGTCCACCTGATCACCACCTGTTCCGAGCTCACTCACGAACGACGAGTTTTCCTGCGTCCGCTTTTCAACTTCCACAAGATACAGACTTGTAGACAAGCAGTTCTGGCCTGCTTTAAAGGGGACAACATCCAACTGAGTTGTCGAATGGTAACATTTCTTGAAACAGACGAGGGCCGCTACAAAATCTTGAAGGAACCAACTAAAGCAAACAATACCTTAAACAGCCTAAATGATGATCCTAACGGTACCCCGGAAGTCCAATTCCTACACTGACTCCTTGACTCTCACACTTGATCGTTTTAATAAGATGATAAGCCCCCTCCATTTGTGTTGTTGATTGTCTTATTCAGTAATCCTGTTTACTTGTCTTATGTACAGAATTTTAGTTTTTAACTCGTTCAATTCAGACACACATTTTATAGTTTGGTGCTTCTTTGTTTTATTAACATTGTAAAGGTTTTAAATAACCATATACAATAAAGTATTACTACTAAGGGACCTGTTGTGGTTACTATCCCTTTAATGGAACTTTACCAGCTCTACCTTCTTGACATCATTATCAGAATGTTATGTTTTCTTCTGAAGAGTCAGTTGCTGTTATCTCCTGTTGATGGTTGTATCAATAAAGCTCCTTCTACAACTTATCCTGCTTATGAGCTTTTATCACTGGCGACGAGGGTCAAGGCTTGATTGGGGACAAGCTCCTACAACCATCAACTCCCCTACAACTGAATTTCATTTTGGATTTGGATTTGGACTAAGTTTGAAAAAACTTATATATTTTTCTCTATTTGGAAACTTCTCTTCTACTCCTATTAGACTATTATTGAACTCTGGACACTGAATATTGTCTACACAAATCTCGAAATTTGGACTTATTTCTGCCTTATTTGGATTTTTTCCATCATATTTGGATTGTTTTATCATCTGGAATCGTTTGGAATTTGGACTTGGAAACGCATTGTTTATGCCTGATGCTGTTTTACTCTCTCCTGTGCTGATTATGGAGTGAAATTTCTTTAAACTTTGCGAAAAAATGACTGTTTTGGCCTGATGACCGTTGCGATCTCTAATTGTTTATCTTTGAACCTCGTGTGTGCAGCGGCTGACATCGCGTGTCTCTGCGCGCTCACCTTATTTTCACCGTCGGAACCGGCATTCGAGTCGTCCTGAAGATTCCCCGGCAACCTGATGCGACGTGATGTGCCATTGAACCCTGACCCTGACGTGTTACGCGTGATGTCATCACGCAGCGGCCATCTTGGATTTCCTTGGCAACCACTCCGATGCGCACGGCCGCGCATTTTGTTGATCTTGACAACGTTGACAACCACGCCGATGCGCACGGCAGCGCATTTTAACCATTTTAATTATCTCAGCAACCTTGACAACCACGCTGATGCGCACAGCAACGCAATATAAAAAAAAAAAACATTGTTTCCTTTTCTCAACGTCGATGTGCACGACAGCACATTTATCTTTTATGATTCTTTAGTAATAGGTCATATTTGTGGTAATTTACTTTAACATCGTCGATGTGCACAACAACACATTGACTTAAAGGTACAGTGTAATATTTTTTTTCATAAATAATTGTGCTATCATCAGAATATTTAGAATTCTGAGCACATTCTTTCTTTATCTATTTTCTTGTGCTAGAAAGATATGACTTATGTGATAATTGTTTATACTTTCATTCATTTTATTTGCTTGGTTGTATATCAAACCACAAGATGACCTCCACCTCAAGTAGGTCACAGCCTCCCCCTTTCCTTTCTGAAGAAGGAGAACCTATTCTTCCTTGGAAGAGATGGCGGAATCTTTTTGATTCCTATCTAGTCGCAATTGGTGGGGAAAAGTTTTCAGCTGCTAGAAAACAGGCAATTTTGTTACATAATTTAGGGGTTGAAGGTAGACATACGTATGATAGTATGGACACTATACCAGTAGGTGGTGCGGATGGTGAACCTTCTGATATTTTTGAAATGTCTATGTCCATGCTTGAAAGTTATTTTGGTCCTAGAATTAATGTTTCCTTAGAACGCCATAGATTTTTTACTTGTGTGCAAGGCCCTGTTGAACGTGTGGGTACATTTGTAGCTGTTCTAAAAACTCTGTCACGCACATGTGATTTTGGGGACTTAGCTGAATCACTTGTGGGAGATCAGCTTGTAAGATGTACTAATAGTACAAGAGTTCAAGAAAAACTATTATCTAAAAACCCTACTTTGAAAGAGGCTATGGCTATTGTAGAAGAAATGAAGAATACTTCTACTTGGGTTAAGGAAATTAGAAAGAATAAAGAAGAGACTAATCACACCTCTATTGAAAAGTCAAGATATTGTGCATAGACTACAAGAAGATGAATTTCTAGAAGATTCTCTTGATTCCATTGCCAAAGTTTCAAGGAGTGTGAGAAACAAGTTTCCTCAAAAAACTTATCTCAAAAAAGTTCTCAAGAAGCTCGTCCTTTGCTTAATAGAGGGTCCTCTCTATCTAAAGAACGTGACTTTCGACAACAATGCTCATTTCCTAATCAAAGGTTGCGTTGTTATAGGTGTGGTAGTTTCTCTCATACTTCCAATTACCCAAATTGTTTTGCTAAAGATAGTATCTATAATAATTGTGGGGGTAAAGGTCACTATGCTCGTGTTTGCAAGTCCAACAAGAAGGAGTCTAATGAAAATGTTTCTGACATTGTTCGCACTGTTGTTGTTTCAAATGTAACTGAAGAAAGTGTTGATTCTGAAAAGGTTATCATGCCTTTTTGTGATATAGGTATTAATAAGTATAGGTTCAAACTCATGGCTGATTCAGGATCCCCTTATACGTTAATAGGTAACAAAATGTGGGATGAAGTTGTTGGTTTGGAAAGTATGCCACTGTTACCTCCAGATATTGCTCCTTTGAGTTATGGTCATTCTAAGATTGACATCTTGGGATACATAATTGCTAAGATTTCATTTAGAGAGAAAGAAATCACTGGGAAGGTTTATGTGGCTGCAAGAGGAGACAATCTTCTTGGGTGGAAACATCAGCATGATTTTGGTATTGTCCTTAATCCTTGTGCCAAGAATCCTCATGATCAAGTCATTTTTATGGAAGACTTAGTTTCCCCTTCTCTTTCTCAAGAAATTAACTCTGTGTCTGATTCCAACAACATTTTTTCTGAATTTCCCAAAGTTTTTTCAGACACACTGGGATGTCTTACATCAAGAGTCTAGACACTTAACATCCTTTGTCACACCCCTTGGTGCTTATCGTTTCTTGAGAATGCCCTTTGGCTTAGCTTTGGCTGCTGCTTGCTTTCAAAAGGTTATGAAAATGGTTCTTGGAGATCTGCACAATGTAATGTTCTTCCATGATGATATATTGATGTATAGAGTGGATGCTAAGGAACATGATATGGTCTTAAAACCAGTGTTCTATAGTCAAGTCAAGTCAAGTCATAAAATTTGTATAGCGCACTACATACCCAGAGGGTTTCAAGGCGCTTAGGAAGGGGAGGAGGATTATTTGTCAAATATCCATGTTTTAAGCTGCTTTCTGAACGCTAGGTGATTCTGGGTGAGGCGGAGGTAAGCGGGGAGTGAGTTCCATGTTTTGGCAGCCAGGTATGAAAAGGATCTGCCTCCCATGGTGGTCTTGTTGATGCGAGGTACAGTGGCGAAGGCTTGGTTGGAAGAGCGAAGTTGGCGGGAGGGGGTGTAGAAGGACAGTCGAGAGTTGAGGCAATCTGGTCCGATGTCGTAGAGCGATTTGTGTGCGTGGGTAAGCAGTCGGAAAGTGATCCTCTTATTGACGGGTAGCCAGTGGAGGTCTTTAAGGTGACCAGAGATGTGTTCGCTGCGTGGGATGTCTAGTATGAGCCTGGCTGAGGCGTTTTGGATTCGTTGTAGTTTCTTCTGGAGTTTAGCGGTGGTGCCTGCGTAGAGGGTGTTTCCGTAGTCCAGTCGGCTCGTGACTAGAGCGTGGGTGACTGTTTTCCTTGTTTCGGAGGGGATCCAGCGAAATGTTTTTCTGAGCATGCGAAGAATGTTAAAGCAGGAAGAGGATACGGCGTTGACTTGTCTGTTCATGGAGAGTGAAGAATCCAGGATGACGCCAAGGTTCCGTGCGTGGTCTGTCGGGAAGGGTGCTTTTCCGAGGGCTTCCGGCCACCAGGAGTCGTCCCATGCAGAGGGGGATGTACCTAAGATGAGGACTTCTGTTTTGTCTGAATTCAGTTTCAGACGGCTTTGTTTCATCCATTCGGCGACTTCTTTCATTCCTTCGTGTAGGTTAGTTTTGGCGGTGTTGGGGTCCTTGGTGAGAGAAAGGATCAGTTGAGTGTCGTCCGCGTAAGAGATGATGTTGAGGTTGTGTTGGCGTGCGATGGCCGCGAGGGGGCTCATGTATACGTTGAAGAGGGTGGGACTGAGTGATGATCCTTGAGGTACGCCGCAGATGATTTCAGAGGCCTCGGACTTGAATGGTGGGAGGCGGACTCTCTGGGTTCTTCCGGTGAGGAACGAGGTGATCCATTCCAGTGCTTTTCCTTGGATTCCGATGTTTCTGAGGCGTTGTAAAAGGGTGCTGTGGCAGACTGTGTCGAAGGCTGCAGAGAGGTCGAGGAGGATGAGGGCGACTGTGTCTCCATTGTCCAGTAGAGTTCGAATGTCGTCTGTTGCTGCGATGAGGGCGGTCTCGGTGCTGTGTTTGACTTTCTGACAGGGGACTCACTGTTAAGAAAGAGAAATGCAGAATTGGTTTGGACTCAGTTACTTACCTTGGACATGTAATCTCTGGGAAAGGGATACAACCTAAGCTAGAATTGGCTGAAAGTATTGTTGAAGCACCAGCTCAGCAGGATAAAGACCAGGCCAAGTCTTTCTTGGGTATGGCGGAATTTTATTCCACATTTGTTAAAGGTTTTGCCAGCATTGTTGTGCCTATAAGATCTCTTTTTAAAAAAAGGCGTACGATTCACTTGGTCTAGTGATTGTGAGGATGCATTTCAATTGATGAAGACTCAGATTGGCAAAATGCCCACTCTGGGCCATTTTGATGCCAAATTAAAAACCATTGTCACTACAGATGCCAGCCTTAAAGGTCTTGGTGCTGTTCTCTCTCAAGTTGTGAATGGAGAGGAGGTTGTGGTGGCTTTTGCTTCAAGAGCTTTGAAGGATGCAGAATTGAATTATTCCTGCATTGAAAGAATGGCGCTGGCTGTATTTTTGTCAATTTACCATTTTAAGTTCTTTTTATGGGGCATTCCATTTATTGTGAGATCTGATCATCGCCCTCTTGTTCAGATATTTTCTTGCCATCATGACACCTAGATTGAAGCGATGGAGTGAAGGACTACAGGAATTAAATTTTACTGTACAGTATATTGCTGGTCAGAACAACAAGCCTGCAGACTGTTTATCAAGGTTGCCAATTGAAAATGATTGCCTTTCAGATAATTTGGAGTCCATAAATTAGGTTCTGGAACCTTCTTTGTTGATGATTGGTGAAGTTGTATTGATAATGACGCTGTTTTTCGGTCTTTGAGGGATATTATCAGGGAAGGGTGGCCGAAGTATGATCAACTGGATAGTGAATTAAAGCCTTATTGGACTGTCAGAAATGACTTGACGTTTTGTCAGGGTAATTTACTAAGAGGTGATAGACTTGTACCTCCAAACGATTTGCGTGAGAAAGTTGTTAATCTGGCTCATGAGGGCCATCTCAGTAGAATTCTTACCAAGGCTCGTGTTAGAGAGAGATATTGGTGGCCTAGTATGGACCCGATGGTGGAAGCTGTTGTGAGAGATTGCCATTTATGTGCTGCCAATGACAAATCATACACCACTAGTCACTCTCCTCTTTCTCCTGTAGTAGTTCCTTCTGCAGTTTGGACAAAAGTGGGGTTGGACATAGTGGGTCCTTTTGAGCTCATGCCTTCACATGAGAGGTTTGTGGTACCTCTGGTGGATTACACTTCAAAGTGGGTGATTTTGAAATGTATGGGAATGGTGAACTCCAGGGCTATCATTGAGTTTCTTAAGGATGTGTTTGTCTCAGAGGGTGTGCCGAAATACCTTCTTACTGATAATGGGGTACAATTTACCTCCAATGAGATGGACTGTTTTCTTAAGGATCTTGGCATTGTTCACCAGAAGACAGCTCTTTATTCGCCTCAGGCGAATGGACTTACTGAACGAATGAACAGGGTTGTTAAAAGTTGTGCGCAGAGGGCTTTGCAATCGAAGGTTTCTTTCAGTAGTGTGTTGAGGGAGACTTGGTGGGCACATCGCACTGTTCCAAATGCCATCATGCAAAAATCTCCTTTTGAAGCCTTGAGGGGAGATTGGCTAATTCCAAGCTCAACCCTGCGTGGCTTCCGGAGAGAGAGTGTGATGACAGTGTTGAATGTGGGTTGAGAAGGAGAGATGCGGTGGCTGAATATCAACGGAAGTATAAACAACGGTATGATGATAAGATGGCTGTAAAATTCAAGAAATGGAATGTGGGTGATAGTGTTCTTGTGAAAAAGCCAAAATATTGTCACAAGGGTACTTCGAATTTCAGTGGTCCTTTCATCATTACTGCTATTAGGAAGAATGTTGTGACTCTAAACAATGGTTGTACTTGGAACATGTCTAGATTGGCAAAGTACACAGAGTTAAATAATCCTTCTAATGGTACTTCTTTGTCTGATGACAGTTCCAGTCATACATCTTCCTCTTCTGATTTTGGCCAAGGCAATGCCCTTGGTAATTCAAGATTTCTTCCTAGGTCAAGACAGGTTCCTAGGAAGTTTAAGGATTATGTTATGTCTTAACTTATTCCTTGCCTTGCTTTTATGTTGTGTTTTGTATTTACTTCAAATCAAATCAAAAGAAACTTTATTTCGATTGAATTTACAATCATAAAAGTACATTAGAGACACATATTTACAACAATTTATAAAAAGTTTTCATTTGTACATTATTGACTGATGAATACATGACACTATGAGTCAATGCGTTAAGAAATCGTTAAAAATCGTCTATACAGTATCGCTCTGTACAAGGATGAGATAGCAAGTTATTCACACGAACAGAATAGAGTCTTATGGTGCAGTAACCAATAGTTGGGAATGAATTTTCAAGCATGCTTTAAGAAAGCAAGCTACAGATGCCGTTGGTAATTCAAGATTTCTTCCTAGGTCAAGACAGGTTCCTAGGAAGTTTAAGGATTATGTTATGTCTTAACTTATTCCTTGCCTTGCTTTTATGTTGTGTTTTGTATTTACTTTTATTTTCTTTCTTTTAACATTGGTAAGGGGATGTGTTGTGGTTACTGTCCCTTTAATGGAACTTTACCAGCTCTACCTTCTTGACATCATTATCAGAATGTTATGTTTTCTTCTGAAGAGTCAGTTGCTGTTATCTCCTGTTGATGGTTGTATCAATAAAGCTCCTTCTACAACTTATCCTGCTTATGAGCTTTTATCAGGACCATATACTAGGGATTCACAAGGGTACCCAAGTAACCAAACTGGAGTGTACCTAATGTACATGCAATCATTTTAGAGAGGAAGCAGCTAGGCTGGGGTCCTGATTAGCAGGGCCCCAGCCAGACAAAAGTCGATAAACATTGAAACACCAGCAACAAGTGGGAGCAACCATAGTAAGCAGATCCTACTCTCTAACACAACTCCCCAAACGCAGAGACATTAAACTAACCTTGACCAGTTGAGTCTTCATGTTCTAAGTGGAAATATCTGGAAAGTCCATCTGCAATGGCAGTGTTAATCCCAGGTCTATGTTCCACTGTATAGTCCATCCCCTGTAGGGAAATGGACCACCACAAAAGTTTGGGGTTTTCACCCTTCATCTGTTTTAGACATAAGAGGGGCTTATGGTTAGTCTGAACAGTGAAGGGAGTATCAAACAAGTATGACCTCAGCTTCTTCAGAGCCCAAACCATAGCAAAGGCCTGCCTCTCAATAGCTGACCAACAATTCTCTCTAGGGGTCAGCCTTCTGCTAATGAAAGCTACTGGCTGGTCCTGGCCTTCATCATTCAATTGTGACAGCACAGCCCCTACCCCCAACTCAGATGCATTTGTTTGGACAATGAATTATTTGGAGTAGTTAGGACTTTGCAGAATTGGTGCAGTGCACGTGGCCTGCTTCAGGTCACCAAATTTCTTTTGACAGCTAACTGCCCACTGAACTTTCTTTGGCATTCTTTTAGAAGTGAAGTCATTCAGGGGTGTCACAATGGATCCATACCCCTTGACAAATCTGTAGTACCCAGTCAGGCCCAAGATAGCTCTGACCTGAGCCTTGGTAGTTGGAGCAACCCAGTCCATGATGGTCTGGATTTTGCTCTGCAATGGTTGAACCTGGCCTCCACCTACAAGGTGGCCCAGGTACACAACCTGACTCTGCCCTATCTGGCACTTATTAGCCTTGATAGATAAACCTGCCTTCTGCAGGGCCTCCAAAACTTTTCTCATGTGGACCAGGTGATCCTCCCAGGCGGAGCTAAAGACAGCAATATCATCTAGATATGCTGCACTATAGTCTTCCAGGCCTGTTAGGACTTTGTTGACCAACTTTTGAAAAGTGGCAGGTGCATTTTTCAAACTAAAGGGCATTACCACAAATTGATAGTGCCCACTAGGGGTAGGAAATGCTGTCTTGGCTTTTGCATCAACATGTAGTATGACTAGCCAGTAGGCAGTTGTAAGATCAAATGTGCTCAGAAATCTGGCTGAGGCCAACATATCTATAAGCTCATCTGCTCTTGGGATTGGATGGGCATCAGTACTAGTGACTGCATTGAGATCCCTGTAGTCAATAAAAAACCTCATCTCTCTTACCACCCTGGGTGTGAGGTTTTGGTTCCAAGACCACTGGACTAGCCCAAGGGCTATCTGAGGGTTCAATAACTCCCAAATCCAACATTTTCTAGACTTCTGTCCTGATACAGTCCCTGCCAGGATCACGTTGCCTGTAAATCTTATTTTTAACAGGCAGACTGTCCCCAGTGTCCACTTAATAGAAAACAGGTGTCAGAGAAAACATGTTCCTATACTGATTGAGTACCTGCCTACAATCAGCTTGTTGCTGAGCAGTGAGGCTGCCTGCCAGGGCTACACCATCAACTGACCCATCATCAGGGTTCTGTGCGAGCAGTTCAGGGAGTGGATCCCCTCTCTTCCTCCTGTCCCTCATCAGCCCATGTCTGCCCTTTCAACATAAGGTTTCATTCTGTTGACATGAAGCACCCTCTGGGGCTCCTGGGAGTTCCAAGGTCCACCAAATAGGTAACCTCTCCCTTCTGTTCAACAATAGTGTGGGGATCACTCCACTTGTCTTGGAGAACTGCTGGGGCCACAGGCTCGAACACCCACTCTTTCTGCCCTGGCTGGTAAACAGTCAGCACAGCCTTTTGGCCATGCCAGGCTTTCTGTAATTCCTGGCTAGCTTCAAGGTTTTTAGTTGCCTTTTGCATATATACAGCCATTCTGGAGCAGAGACCAAGTACATAGTCCACTATGTCCTGTTTAGAGGGTTTGAAAGGTAACGCCCATCCCTCCTTCACCAAACACAAAGGACCTCTTACAGGATGCCCAAACAGAAGTTCAAAAGGGCTGTAGCCAACCCCATTCTCAGGAACCTCCCTGTATGAAAATAAAAGGCAGGGTAGCAGGATGTCCCATCTCCGCCTAAGCTTTTCTGGGAGACCCTTGATCATACCCTTTAAGGTTTTGTTAAACCTTTCAACTAAACCATTGCATTGTGGGTGATAGGGTGTGGTGAATTTGTAATTCACTCCACACTCCATCCACATTGCAGTCAAGTAGCTAGACATAAAATTTGCACCTCTGTCAGGAACTACCTCCCTAGGGAAACCCACTCTTAAGAACACTCCTAAGCGGGTTCTTTCCACCACAGGTGCTATAGTGGTCCTAAGGAGAAATGCCTCTGGGTACCTAGTGGCATAGACCACCACCACTAGGATAAACCTGTGCCCAGATGCTGTCTGACGATCCATTGGTCCAACAAGGTCAATCCCCACTCTCTCAAAGGGAACCCGCACCACAGGTAGTGGTATCAGGGGGGCCTTTGTGGTGCTACCTGCCTTACCACTCGCTTGACAGGTGACACAGAAATGACAAACCTCCTTTGTGTTTTCAGATGTATGGGGCCAATGAAAGTGTGGGACAATTCCTTCCCAAGTCTTGTTTTGGCCCAGGTGTCCTGCTAAGGGAATATCATGGGCTAGTGTCAATAGGAAGCCCCTGAATTTCAAAGGTATAACCAACCTCCTGGCAGCACCAGGCTTGGGGTCTCTACTCTGAATACAGGAGTCCATCATCCCAATAAATCTTATGGGTGCCACTAGCATTCCCAGCAGCCTTAGCAGTACCCTGCTATCTAAGGGTTTCAAGAGAAGGGCAGCTCAGCTGCTCCTGACTCAGATCTGCCCTGGAAGGGCCCCCTGTCCCCAAGAACTCAACCTGTTGAGGCTCAAGCTCCTCTGGGTCAGTTCCTTCTTCAGGAGAACAATCTTCTCCCTCAAGAGACTGATCCTCACTCTGAGTCAGGGGGGAAGGCGACAATGACCTTGACCTGGATAGAGCAGCTCCAACTAGAGGGCACCTGTTACCACCTTGTTTGATGATAGTGCCAGACATTCTTTGCCTTTTTCTCCTTTGCAACAAGAAGTTTCTAAGCCTCCGTGAGGATGCCTTGATGTTCCATATTGTTGAAATTTAATACATGTTGTTACTTTATATTTGCATTTCTGAATTACATTTGTTTTCATTGTGACTGTTATGTATAGTATATACCTTCTCAGCTGTATTTTATTATAGTTATTAGTCGTGCTTATAGCATATTGCATTTTTCTTTTTCTTTCCTTCTCTCTTTTCTTTTCTCTCTTCTCTATACTTTCATTCTTTTCTCTTTTGCGATGCTTTATACTTATTTCTTTTCTTTAAAAATATTTGAATTCATTTTTTATGTAACATGTTTTTATGATATGTTATGCTTACCTTATCTGAACTTCTTTTAATAAAATGTTGTTCTTGAAACTAAAAGAGACTGATCCTCACTCCGAGTCAGAGGGGAAGGCACTGCCTTTACTCTACTGCTCCTTTTCTTGGAAGTCACCTGGGGGCATATTAGCAAGGGCAATATCGCTGCTTTAGCGGCACTTTTTGCCACTAAAGCGGCAATGTTATTATCGCCCTATCAGCAAGCTGTCGCTAACAATTGTTAGCAACTGGCACAAGCAACTGTTTTGGTGGCCACTTTGCATGTCAGTGATATTTATCGCTAATGACATGCAAAGTAGGCGTACCCGACTAAATGACCACGGAAACAGCCGCTAACAGACCTGACGCCTATTAGCAATGAGGCCCGGTTAGCGATGTAAAAAGTTGCGCTAACCGGGCTCATCGCAGCTATTTTTACACCTGCTAAAATCCTGACTTAGCCATTATTCTCTATGGAAGGTGGATTCTAAGGCTGAATCCTCCCCTGCCTCTTAGCAAGGTTTACGTTAGAAATAAAAGTTTTATCGCTGTTTTACTATCGCTGGATCTTTTATTGCATTGAAGAAAAACATTGATAATAACGGGCTATCTCCGCGAGGAGATCCATCGATAGACAGCGATAAAAAAATATGCGCTAAGTGTGATTTGCGATATTTATCGCACACCCTTGCTAATATGCCCCCTGGTCCCTTATTCCAGAATCCAGGGCCTGTTCAGTTTTAGACATTTTGGCCTGTGACCTAGTCACAGCAAACACATGTCCAGAGATTCCTAACATTTCTGCGTGGGTCCTTAACTCCACTTCAGACTAGGCTGAAGTCTCTAGATCAATGCCAAGCAATCATTCAACAGGGAGGTCTGCACTGACCACAACCTTCTTGAGGCCAGTTACCCCTCCCCTGGAGAACAACTGCCAGGGCATGGCTGGTCCTGACATTGCTAGCACTGGTCACTTGGTAGAGTTTACCAAGCAAGATTTGTCCAGGGTCCACAAGGTCTTGTGTCACCATTGTAACACTTGCCCCTGTGTCCCTGTAGGCCAAAGCCTCTTTTCCATTTATCAAAGGGTGCTGTCTGTTTTGCCCAAGTTACTGGGACTCACAAAGGAGGACTTATCCATGCCTCCATCATAGACCAGTACAGCCTGAGTTAGAACTCTGATTAGGCCAGAGTCCATCTCAGAACCCAGGGTTAACCCTACTACACCCTTCTGCTGAGTACAACCACTTGGAGCTGAACTAGGGGGAACAGTTGCCTTAGGGGCAATGGTGGCTGGAGTTGAATCTTTGGACCTATTACAATCACTAGTCCAGTGGGTGTTCTGCTTACAGACTTTACACCCCGGTTTATTTTGCCGTTTCTTCTTGGAAGATTGGGAATCCCCACCATTAGAAGATTTTCTGCGGCCTTGTGAAGACTTCTGGTCTTTACCCTTCTCCCCACCCTTATTAGGATCATGCTTCTTCTGGTCACCACCTTGGTTCTCTACCTTCTGCTTCACCCTGGTTCTGACCCATTTGTCTGCTTTCTTTCCCAATTCTTGGGGGGAGGTCAGAGTCTACCAGGTGCTGATGCAACAGCTGATTCTGACAGTTATTAAGGATCTGCTCCCTCATAATCAAACTGTATAATCCTGCATAATAACACACTTTACTGCCCAGTAATCAGCCCTCCAGAGCTTTAATAGCACAATAAAAGTCAACCCAGTCCTGAGTCTGAGCCTTTTGGGTATTTCTGAAGTTTATTCTATATTGCTCAGTGGTTAGGCCAAACCCTTTGATCAGAGCACTCTTCAGGACTGTATAATCATCAGCATCCTCTTATCTAACAGTGAGGAGCTTATCTCTACCTTTGTCTGCAAAGGAGAGCCGCATGATAGCTGCCCACTGCTCCTGGGGGACCTTCTGAACTTTTTAGGCCCTTTCCAGTGTAGTTATCCAATTGTGGATGTCATCCCCACTCTGGTAGGGAGGGACACTCTTGTTTAAATTCCTGTGGTCATAGGATCGTTCTCTACCACTGGGGAAGTTGCTGCCATCATGGTACTCTAGTCCCATCTATTTTTGAGCTTTTTCAGGCTACTTGCTGTCTCCTTATCCTCAGTTGAGCCTCTTGCAGTGTCATCAGATTCTTCTCTTCTACTGGGAGGTGTACCTCAAATTAGAAGAGACAGAAGTCCCTATAGATACACTAGAGGGAGATCTAGGCCTTCATGGTATACATTCAACTCTTCCTGGGGGACAAAGAAGGGATCCACTGGGCCTCCATCTCCATCTCCAGTAGGAGCTGCTCTATCCAGACCAAGATCATTGTCACCTTCCTGGTCAGCATCAGAGTCTGGCTCCTGTGGGATTGGACCACTTGGATCTTCCTCATCTGCTGCTCTCACCCCACTGCCTCCCCTTTCAGGCTCTGAAGCCTTGCTCATGTCATCTAACTTTAATTCCTCTCTGAAGTATTGGGTGGTGGCACCTTTTTCCTCAGAGTACACAGAGCCCTTAATTCCGAGAAAGGGAATGTGTCATACTTGGATGTCTGTAAAGTATTGACATCTGGCAACGACACAATAGGTCCTGGCACTCAAGACATTACTAGTAAGGTGTGGTGTATGCATCTACCTACTCTAGTTGTTATCTACTTAACTCTCTTGAGTTGTAGAAAGGGTGTGCTAAGCCCCTGACACACAACTCTAAGTTCAGTAGAATTTACTGTATTTAAACTTGTATTATATGTACCTCTGGTACCTTTAGTGGTTTTCAAATGATCAATCACTTGAGATTATCTGGTAAAACAATCGCAAGTTGGAATCCCACACGCTGCACACCAATGTGAGAAGTTGGCCTGGCTTATGCTCCAAAATGGAACTCGGGTTCCATTTTGTGAACGGCAGCCATTTTGTGATTGCCCTCACATAGCCAAAAAGGTAAAGGCCAAACCTGAGTCTGAAGGACACGTACACCTTTGCTGACTCCTCTGTGACCTGGGCAAGCTGACTCCACTGCCCAAAGCCAAACATGTTCGGCCAGCTCCTTCCCATCGGCTGAGCGAGATTAGTATCAAGGCACAACATGTCATAAACCTTTCATCGCGCACAAACCATGCCCAATCTTACACACACCTGTCTCTGTTTTTTTCTTTATGACCCGCTTTACGAGGAGGAGGTTCCCGGTTTTATTGGGGGTCCACCGATATCTGATGGAAATACTGGACCTTGCCGATAATTGATCATGGGTTGGAATTACTAAAATGTGGGCTTGTCATCATGACTCTGCTTTTCCTTTGTAGTTAAAATATTCGAATGGTCTAACTGTAAAATAAGGAATTTGTGGCTAAAGCTTAATATTTTGTATAAAAAGAGAAGGCTGGTTCAAACGTTTGAGCAGTCTCCTGAGAACCTACATGCTGTTGTACTTCTAGGATACCTGTTACTGGTTGCAACCAATAAATCCGATCTTTGACTTCACCTAGAAGACTCTATGTTTCTGTAGTCCGAAACAGGCAGGACTCGAGGTCTTCAGGTGTTGCCCCCTGGCACCGCTGGGTTCCGAAAAATCCAGTACCTCAGTTGGCGCCCAACTTGGGGCGTTTTCATCTGTACTGGTCCAAGCCAGAGGTTTGTGAGGAGCTTCGTGTGAAAATTCTAGAGGAAGGCCGCCACTTCATCGACCCCTGCATGTCGATGTGGTCCGAAAGTCTTTGCTGTGAGGGTCCCCGCGTTCGGACGGCTACGAATTACTGCTGCCCTGACAATCGCCCTGTTTTGGACCCTTGATGATTGGTAGAGCGAAACGATAGACGAGTCTTCTGGTGACGTCATCAATACCTCAGTTAAGTATAAGTGGAGCGTCTCCCAGTCCTTATTTTGATTCTTAGTTTTTGGTATCCTTTCGAGGATAAGTTTGGTTTGGAACTTGCAAGTGGCAAAACCGAGGGACTCTTGTATTCACGAGACTATCGTACTCAATAATCCTTCGAAGTTTGAAGCTAGACTAGAGAGCGAAGATGCCTGGTTTTAGCAAACTTGGAAATTTGTTTTGTCTTGGTTGTAGTAAGGATTCCCGATTGGAGGGCTCGTGTCCGGTTCCTCCGGTTGGAACTCCAACTTATGAATTATATGTGAAACATGGCGTATGTCCCATCGTATATAACAAAGTATGGATCCGATACACCTGAAAAGATGGTGTTTTAAAATGGCCCCAATATGGTAGTTTCGACACCGAAATCTTAGATAATTTGGAGGTTAAACATTTTAAGAAGAAAGCCCGGCTGGCAATGTTTGACTCTTTTCGCCTATGGCGCAAAGAAGCCAAACAGAAAGAATTGAAGTTAGCAAAGAAAAACAAACGAGGTATGTCAATGGTACAAGCTGCCGTTGCGTTCAAGGATAATGAGGAAGAGCGAGAGATCGAACAAATGCTTAGAAGTAGGAAGTTAGCAGTAGATAAGTGCTACCCAGTTTTGCCACGTAAAGGACAAAAATCAAAAGAAGAACTAGACAAAGATCCTACAATGTCTCATCTACTGAGCTCACCACCTCCTTATGCGCAGAGTGCTACAGCACCTCAGCAACCTTTGGTTGTGCAACAACCGATTGTTGGACCACAGGTTCTACCGCAACAATCAGCTCCTCTTCAGCTGATTCCTACTCCTCCGACGCAGCCCCCTCAAGGGCCGTCACCTTTGCTACCTTCTGCACCTGTGCTCTCTATGACCTTGCCTATTCCATCGACTATTTCTCCTAATACTGCCTCTGCTACTGCCTCCACCTCTGCCTTACCTCAACATGTCTTTCCTCCTGTCCTTTCGTCAACTTCTCCTTCCGTTCGACAAAGAATGACAAACACTGTTACTAATCTTTTCTCACCTTTCTTCGGATCACCTAATACGACCCCTAACACGGAACGAAGACAGTTGCGGAGTCAACTGCCCGACCGTAGAGAGAGAGAATTACTGAATCGGTTAGCACATAAATGGGTTCTCAACAGTGTAAGATATGATGTACAGTCTGTCATGGAAGTCTTCCATCAATGGGAAGCATCGAAGCAGAGATATGTTTTTGAGCATATGTGTGTTTATCTCTGGGAAGATTTGAAGGGAAACGATCTGGAATGCAGCCCGCCTGAGTTGTGCCGTGTGCGGTTCGATTTCGCGGAGGGCATGATCGTAGGTGACGATGTTGAGAGAGCGGTTGCGACATTGTTGTCATATCGGAGTAAGGGGAGCACCTCTCGGTCACTATTTGAGCGTGACGCATCCGGTAGGAAAAAGGCGAGACAGTATCCCATGAGAGAAGTTCCCCCAGTTTGGAGGGAAGGGGATGCAAATGCTAATCCAGTCATACCGCCACATTTTCAACATGTGTGGGTACACGTTCCTTGGAAGCGAGCTGAGGTCTTGGCCCTTAAACAGACGTTGCCTGACCCCCGTAAAAATCCTGCAGGGTATTACAAGGAATTATCACAGACTGTGAGCTCATGCATTATGAACTTAGCCGATATAGACATGTTGTTCGGGAACGTTGTTCCACAGCCTATATGGGGAAAGATCCGCCACACCAATCATGATCAGGAGTTAGGTGACCACTGGGTTAATATTGCTGCTACAGATAACAGACAAGTTGGTGGTGCTAAACCCAAACCTTTGATAGCAGAACTCCCTGGTAGAATAATTACCTATATGAAAACATTATTACCTGAATTGCGTGTCAATTGGGATAAGTTGTCTGCGTGTAAGCAGAAGAAAGATGAAACGGTGTCCGACTTTTTCACACGGTTCGAAGAGACTTTAGCAGATCATAGCGGTCAGGATATGGCCACGGAGGGTGGCCAGAGATTGTTTGTCGATAAATTCGTACACAATTTGCTTCCTAAATTGTGCAATAAATTGAAGGACTCTGAAAGTGCTTGGGCCGTTTCCACGTCAGCACAGATGTTAGCTACAGCCCAGTACTACGAAAATAGGCGCAAAGATGAGTTAGAGAAAGCGGATAAAAAGACTAAGGGATTAAAAACTAAGATTCTCCTACAGCAAGCTTATCCACCCCGTACTAATAGTTAGCGCGAATATCAGCAGCCTCAGCAGTATTCGGGAAACTCACAAAGAAATGAGTTCCCTCAACAACGTTTACCGTACGGTCCTAATCAGTGTGCGTATTGCAGAGAAGAGGGTCATTTTAAGAGTAGTTGCCTGGTCTTATTACAGCGCACACATGGGTTTGGTGCGAGAGGTCGTGGTGCTCAACAAATGCCTAGAGGTAGGGGACGCAGCGCGTTCCCGGAAAACGCACGATCTTTTCCGCCCCAGAATTCAATGAATAGTTTTGATCAACAGAATAACGCATCTGGTAGGACAACTCAGTACTATGCCGATGATTACTATGCAGAAGATGAAAATATGATTAATGGATAATGATTGCTAGGACAGCCATGGACGAAGAGAGGGAGTTGTTTTAGTTCCAGTTAGAAATCCGATCTCTAGTCCTATGTCTCTTTCTGTTGGACCTTGAGAGTTGGAAGCACCCATCATTCTGACAACAGGTTGTGGTGAAAATTTGTTAGGATTGGATTTGCTGAAAAGATTGTACGCAGCATTGTATTGTTCTTCTTCGGGAGTACAACTTACATTGGGTAAGAAAGTGATCTGTCCGATGTATGTGTCAAAAGATAACGTTCCAGCCGAACTATCTTTTCCTCCAGATATGCTTTGGGCTGCTGGTCCTAATGATGTAGGTCTTTTGGAAATTCCACCATATGTTGTGACATTGAAAGCCAATGTTAAAATGCCGCGCATTCCCCAGTACAAGATCTCTAGCGAGGGCGAGAAGGCGTTGCTAGCGATCGTTTAAGATCTGATTGAACAAGATGTAATTGAGGAGACAAGAGGTAACGTTTGTAATAGTCCTGTTCTGCCTGTTTTGAAGCGAACTGACCTTTCTCAGCCACCTGTGTACAGATTTGTGATTGATCTTAGAGAGGTGAATAAGATTGTTGTGCCACAGTTTCCAGTTGTCCCTGATATCACTGCCCTATTGACTATGATTCCAGCTTCAGCCACTTGGTTCTCGGTGATTGACTTGAAGAATGCTTTCTTCAGCATCCCGATTGCCGAGGAGAGCAGGGATATTTTGGGCTTCAGTTTAGGAGGCCGAAGTTTCCGCTTCAAACGCGCTCCTCAAGGCTACTGTGAAAGCCCATCGATATACAGTCAGGCCTTAAAAACACAGCTTGATACGATTGTTTTACCTGATGGCGCTACTCTTATTCAGTACGTCGACGATTTGCTAATCGCTGCAGATACTGAGGAGATTTGTAGAGAAGCCACCTTATCGTTGTTGCGTCATTTGTCTGATTTGCATCACAAAGTGTCCCTTTCGAAGTTACAATATTGTCGACAAGAAGTAACCTACTTAGGTCACCTCTTATCGAAGGAGGGAAGGAAACTGACCCCAGAAAGAATTCAGGCAATTGCGAAATTGAGTGTGTCAAGGACACAGGGAGAAGTGCATGCTTTCTTGGGCATTACGTCATATTGCAGACAATGGATACCAAACTTTTCCTTGCTGGCCAAACCTTTGGTGGCATTAACTTGTAATGACATGCCGAATCCCATTCCGTGGACTAAAGAATGTCAGATGAGTTTTTCCGAATTGCGTGATGCATTGTGTTCGGCTCCTGTGTTGGGTACCCCCGACCACAGTAAGCCCTTTACGTTATATGTCCACGAGAGAGAGGGATGTGCATTGTCAGTGTTGACACAGATGTTTGGAGACAAGCAGCACCTATGTGCGTACTTTTTGTCGACTTTAGATCCAGTAGCTAGAGCATTGCCGAGTTGTCTGAGAGCCACAGCAGCAGCAGCTATTTCTATTCGACAGTCTTCTGGTTTAGTGATGAATAACGAGTTAGTGGTAATGGTCCCACAAGCGGTGGACATTTTGTTAAACAGGACCAAGACACAGCACTTAACTAGTGCTCGATTGTCAGGTTGCGAGCTAACTCTCTTAGCGAGTCACGTGCACATTAAGAGGTGCAATACTCTGAACCCAGCCACGTTGTTGCCGATTCCAGTCGAGTCAGGAGATGTTGGAGAGCAACATGACTGTTTCTTTAGGACAGAAGAAAAAACGAAAGGAAGAGTAGACCTTAGAGACTCTCCTCTTACTGAATGTGACAGTACTTTGTGGGTTGATGGTTCATGCTTCAAGTTGCCGAGTGGTGATACGACTGCGGCATATGCTGTTACGACTTTACACACGATTGTTAAAACTGCACGCATCCCACACAACTCAGCACAAGCAGCAGAATTGATTGCACTTACAAGAGCGTGTGTGTTAGCAAAAGGAAAACGATTGAATGTGTACACTGACAGTCAATACGCCTTTGGTGTTGCTCACAGTTTTGGACGATTGTGGCGTGAACGTGGGTTCCTGACTTCGCATGGTACTAAGATCCAGCATGGTCAGTTGGTAAATGAGCTTATGAATCGCTGACCTGGCCGTTACAAGTTGCGATTGTGAAATGCAGTGCACACAAAAAGGTCATGGATGATGTTGGTCGTGGAAATGCATTTGAGGGTGAAGTTGCGAAAGACACTGCAAGGGATGTGATGAGTCGAATGTATGTTGCAGGCCCTGCAAGATGGGTCCCAGAAATAGGAATGTGCGAAGATACAATAGAAAGTGTGAAGTCCATTCAAACTGAAGCTACAGAGAAAGAGTTGAGTGTGTGGAGAGAGAAGACGGGTAAATTGGATGCGAATGGTTGTTGGGTTGAATTTTCAGAACATCAGCGTTGGTTGTTACCCGATGCATATGTGCCCGCAGTGGTTACAATTGCTCATGGGATGGCTCACATCAGTGTGAAAGGGATTTGCAAGTTGTTGGCTCCAGTGTGGCAAAACGCTAGAATTCCTAAGTGTGCAGAGAATGTGGTCAAGAACTGCATGGTGTGTCTGAAGTACAATCCTGCTGGGGAAACCCCAACTCCAGCTGGTCATTTTGCTCCTCCTATGTATCCGTTCGAGGTTTTGCAGCTAGATTTCATCCACATGGAAAGGTGCAACAATTTGAAATACGTACTCGTTGTTGTCTGTGCTTTTTCAAGATGGGTGGAAGCATATCTGTTAAAGGATAATACTGCTTTGTCGACAGCTAAAGCCCTTGTCAAAGAGTTCTTCCCTAGATTCGGAATGCCGAGAATGGTCTGTAGTGATAATGGGAGTGAATTTGTGGGACGAGTGATGAAGAAAGTATGTGAAGGGCTAGGCATACATCAAAAGTTCCACGCTACAAATCACCCCCAATCAGCTGGACTGGTAGAATGCTACAACGGCACACTAAAACTTAAGTTAGCCAAGATCCAAGCGAGCACTGGTCTTAAATGGCCTGACGCTCTACCTTTGGCACTCCTATCAACAAGAATGACTGTGCACTCTAGAGTGGGACTTAGTCCGCACGAAATCGTGTTTGGCCGCCCGGCCAACATATGGGGAGTGCCAAGACCCACTAAGTTCAGCGAGATCGAACACCCTGTACTGCTCAATTACCTGTATGAATTGACAACTAAATTGAGTGTTTTACACCAACAGGTACATGACACTCTACCTCCAGTCTCTGAAGCTCCAGGACACCCTATCGATCCCGGCTCCTGGGTATTGGTCAGAAACTTCCAGCGAACAAAGAATGACCCGCCCCGGTGGACCGGCCCTCATCTAGTCCTTTTATCAACAAGATCAGCTGTACAAGTGGAGGGGAAAAAGCATTGGATCCACGGCGTACACTGTAAGAGGGTCCCTTTGCCTCTGCCGTACGACCGGAGGGTCCAGGAGGGGATCGCTGACTCTGAGACTGAGACTATACCTCGCTTTCTGCCTTTTAGCGATGCACACGTGGCAGCTGTGCCACCGTCAATTCGATTGAACACTACCGAACCTGAACTTTTGTTCCAAGACCAAACAGCACCTGGAAGAACACGATATAATTTGAGACCGAGAACTGTGACTATGGACAAATAAACCTTTTTATAATTTGAGACCGAGAACTATGACTATGGACAAATAATTGTTTTTTTTCTATTTTTGAAAGTGCAGCTCTCTCTCCTCTGAGAAATTTGCTTATTTTTGTTTTTTCGAACCGCCATCCGGGTTCAGCTGCTAGGGTCGCGGCTGCCCAAAGTCTTTGGGGTGCAGCCGAAGACGTTAGGTCGACGGTTCTGGTTGCTCTAAGGGAGTTGCCCTGGACTGACAGAGGCATTCCTTAGCAGAATCACCCTACCGCCGCGGGCAGCAATTGTAGAGGGTGGAGTTTTTCAAGATGGAGAGACCTGCCAAAGAGATGAACTTTAAAACCAGAATGTGTACATTAATGACAAAAGCATGATTTTTGATATTCTGTATTTCCATGTTGCTTAGCGTTGTGATGTTTTTAATAGGATATGTTTTATTCACCTTTCAAGTAACGTTTGCACCCACTACACAGCCCTTACCTCCTTCTACTGTTCCTTCACATTCTTTTTACCCTTTGTCTGAACACGAGTCCGCTAGGAGATCAGAATTTGCCAATAATTCATTCATTCAGCTTTTACACCAACACCAACTAGTGGTGAACACAACTAACTGTTGGGTGTGTGGTCTTATGCCACTTACGAACGATAAGGGTATTCCGTACCTGGTCCTACCATTCAGCTACTATGGTTCTCTATGGGCGTTTCAGACGATGTTCATATATGCCATCGTACCATATCCCCCACGTTCTGCAAAAAGTAACTCGAGTAACAAAGCGTTAATAGTGGGAATCACCAATATGAGCAGGGACATCGACTCGTATAGAACGATTCCCAGAGATGAGTCGCAAGCATACACTAGATGGAACATAACAGGATATAGAGTTGCTCTGAGTGAGAATGAGCAAGCGAAAAGGTCTTCCCCGATTTGGATTGTACCCCATCAGGGGCACCTATGTCTGCAAGGTAATGGCAAAAACCCAAGAGCTCAATTAGGGAAAAGTGTCTGCACTGAAACATATGTCTTTACGTCCCAGACTTCTCCTTCGTTCCTAGCAGCTAAGGGTACCTATTTCATCTGCCATGATAGAGCCTATACATGGTTCCCCTCTGACTTCTCGGGCACATGTTTTGTTTCGTTCCTGTTGCCTCCCACCTACACGGCCGCAGCAGACTACCACAGGACAAGGATAGTTAGAGGTGTCGTGAGTAAAGACCGCACTGCCGGACAAGAGTTTGGAGATTTCATAAAGGGTTTTCTGCCGTTTTGGGGGCCTATGGTGAACAGCAGGAATATAAGGCAATTGACAAGGGTGGTTGAATCTACTGTGATTGAAACAGCTGGTGCCCTTAGTAACTTGACTGCCGAACTCGATTCGGATCGTCTTATGACCCTTCAGAACAGGGTCGCATTAGACGTCATACTCGCAGACCGAGGTAGGGTATGTAAAGTGATCCAATCCAGTTGCTGCATCTTCGTCCCAGACAACGCCCCGACAGTATACCAGGCCATCTCCAAACTGCACAAAATCTCTGAATCCATTCACATAGATAAAGGAGACTGGTCACTGATGGGGTGGGTCTGGGAACTGATATCCTCCTGGGGATGGAAGATTCTGATAGTCATTGGGATGATCTTAGCCGTTCTTTTCCTGTTCTGTCTGTGTGTACAGTGTGCTCCTGCAATATGTGGCCTCTGTGCTGCATCATGTAGAAGGAAACCTGTGATGGAACAGCAACATCTCAATGACTTTATGAATATAGACCTGGACTCAGATGAGCATGAGTATAGGTTATTGCCTATGTAAGGGCAAAAGGAGGGTCTGTGGTACTGAAAATTCTGGACGCGTGTTATAAACATTGTCATATCATGACGATTTTGGTATCGACAGACCGGAAATGACAAGTACACTATACACATGCATTTTTGGTATATTCGAGCATTGGGATCACCCTTAAACCAGAGTTTCCATTTCGAACCCTCGGGTTCCATTTTGTGAACGGCAGCCATTTTGTGATTGCCCTAACATAGCCAAAAAGGTAAAGGCCAAACCCGAGTCCGAAGGACACGTACACATTTGCTGACTCCTCTGTGACCTGGGCAAGCTGACTCCACTGCCCGAAGCCAAACCTGTTCGGCAAGCTCCTTCCCATCGGCTGAGCGAGATTAGTATCAAGGCACAACATGTCATAAACCTTTCATCGCGCACAAACCATGCCCAATCTTACACACACCTGTCTCTGTTTTCTTCTTTATGACCTGCTTTACGAGGAGGAGGTTCCCGGTTTTATTGGGGGTCCACCGATATCTGATGGAAATACTGGACCTTGCCGGGTAATTGATCATGGGTTGGAATTACTAAAATGTGGGCTTGTCATCATGACTCAGCTTTTCCTTTGTAGTGAAAATATTCGAATGGTCTAACTGTAAAATAAGGAATTTGTGCCTAAAGCTTAATATTTTGTATAAAAAGAGAAGGCCGGTTCAAACGTTTGAGCAGTCTCCTGAGAACCTACATGCTGTTGTACTTCTAGGATACCTGTTACTGGTTGCAACCAATAAATACGATCTTTGACTTTACCTAGAAGACTCTATGTTTCTGTAGTCCGAAACAGGAAGGACTCGAGGTCTTCAAATGTTGCCCCCTGGCACCGCTGGGTTCCGAAAAACCCAGTACCTCACACCGGCCGCGGGGGGCGACCCTGCACTCGGTGTGCCCGCTCTAAGGTGTAAGAAGTTGATTGCCCCTCCGGGGCCACAACTGTTTGTAGCCAATGTTCCAGACAGCTCACCATATCCGATCCCTCAATTTTCTCAGGCACACCTGCTACGCGAATGTTGTTGCGCCTGTTCCTGCCTTCCGCGTCTTCATCCCTCCGCTCGAGTTCCGCAAGGCGGTTCAGGACCCCCGTCATAGAGGTGGACAGCGCAGTCTGTGCAGGTTCCAACTTTTCAATCGTAATCTCGGTTTGCTTTACTCGGTCCGCCAGTTTCGAATGGTCTGCGCACAGCAAACCCAGTCCCGTTGTGACCTGCGCAATGTCTTGCTGGAGAGCCGCCCGGGTGACGTTTATGGCCAAAAAATCCAATCCAATTGGAGCTGTATTCTGGGTTCCCTGTAGGAGTCCGGTTCGCCACTATTCTCCCGGAGCGGAGACTCCGCCCCTGAAGGTTGGGGGTCTTTTTCCTTCCTACCTCGAGGCTTACCCATAATTGCTCCCATTGCGTCTGAGCAACTGTACTCCACAGTGTCTCCTGCACCCCCTTCAGGCCCACAGCGATGCGCTCTTCACTACTCCCAATGAACTTAGTGTGGTCCACTCCCCAGGGCGGCACCGCTCAGGAGAGGTCCCAGTTCAATCAATCTGGCCAGGCAAGAGTATGTGCAGGTTCGCAGCCTCCCTATGTAGGCCTTCAAGACCTCGCGGCATGCCCGCGCCCCAACGAGAGGTCCCTATTCGAGTGGTGCAGGTAAAGCCTATCCTATGCACCCCGGTTCCCCAAGATTGAGGGCGAGGAGGGGAGAAAGGGAGAGGGAAAGGCCCATCCACAAGTTCAGGCGCACTCTGTACCTCCACGTCGTCGCACTCTTCCAAATGTCTTTAGAACAGCTGTTAAGTACCCAGGTCACGTGCCGAAGGTGGGGGGTCAGGAGCAACGCCGCACAATCCCCAGGACACAACCCTCGAGGGGGAGGAGGGGGCCCTTCCAGTTGATGGTGCTGTGCTTCCACCGCCTTCACAGTGTCCACATTCAGCGTAGGTGGCCGGAGGGGCGGGAGAACAGGTCTGTCGTGCCCCCAGCACCGTTCTCAATCACACTGCAGTGACCAGCCACCGGCCCGCCGGCCCACCGGAGCCCGGAGACGTCCCGCCAGAGTGCGCCTCCAATGCGCCGTCTGCCAAGCAATGTCCGCTGCCTTCCACAATCCTGCAGTCTCACCCAGGCACTGCGCGAGGGGGGTAGGGGGCCGCTGGCGGAAAGTCCCCCACCGATCTTCTTGGCCCGTAGGTGGTGTCACTAATCAAGGTATGGGGTACACCCCCCGGGTGGCGGCGGCACGTCCCCGGGGCCCCCGACAAACGAGGCGCCCGTAATAGTCAGGTCCCCGCAGCTCACTTCCAGTGCCCTAGCTCCAACATCCCGTCGGGGGGCCACGGGTGTTTCTTCCGGTGGCATGGGGCCCCGCTCGCAGCTAGCCCGGAGGGGCCTCCGCCAGCGCACAGTTCTCTCCTCCATCGACTCAGAGCCAGGGCCAGGCGATGCAACCGGATGCTCGATCGGCGGGTCGCGGCTCGCTGCGGAGTCAATCATCGGCGAAGGCCGCCACAATCAGCTTCCGCTTCGCAGGACAGAACACCTCAGCTTCTCCACTCAGGGCTCCATCCCCCCCGCGACTCCGCCACTGCAGGCACCCATGGCACCAAGAAGCCAGCGCTCCGCCACCGGGCAGGTTTGTCCAACACTAGGCCCGGTCGCAGACTATGACCACCACGGGCGCCATCTTGACCCGCTCGGCCACCACCATCATCGCTCCGAATCGCGGGGAACTCTGTCTGTTCCGCTCCCGGTACAGCAGGTCTCAGTGCCTCCTCCTTCCGCTCGGCTTCACACAGTTACGGGACGAGTCTGGGGACCCAGGAGGCACTCAAAACAGGAGAAATGCGGGGCAATGGGCAGGGGAGCTCAATGCTCACGCAGCCTTTCCTATCGGCTCACAAGCCACGCCCCTTCAGATTTCAGTGTTATATGAAATAACTAAGTTAAAATCCAGAATAATTACTTTAGGAGAGGTAGCATTTCGAAAAGATGATCAAGCATTAATAAAGGACTATATATCATACAGATATGACTGGATACAAAGGGAGGAAGAGGAAAAGGAGGTGGAATTATTTCAACATTCAGACCTAGATCCCTTAGGGTTGATATAACTCCTTCATCAACCCCATAGAGATGGCCAATTTTTGCAGAATCTGAGTTTGGGGTAAAAAATGCAAATCTTTAAATATAAACTTCACTTTTAGAATCTATAGTGTATGCCCACTATTAGCAAAGATATTACAAACCTGATAACAGAAGGAAAAAAAACATGTTTCAAGAGGGCACAAAATGGAGGGACAATAACCGGGAGAGACAGATCTTTATTGCCAACTGAATAACTTTCCTCCTGTGTAGAATTCGGGAAGTGGGAAAGAATGAAGAGTTTGTGTAGAACAAACCCAAGTAACACAAATGTCACAAACCAAAAGTGTACAATTTACTCCAATAGGTTTTCACCCACATTTTGACTCAATGTCTGATTTGTCAGAATTACTGTGTGGGATCTGACAAGATTCTTACCTGTGCAGTGTACGGATGCATCCCTTCTTTGGTTACAAGATGGTTGTGGTCTGGAGCTGTAGGAACACTGTAACACGCTGGACTCATCTCCTCTGCAGCCCACATTGGATATTATAGGAAAGATGTTTCGTACGGCTCCAAAGACAGACCCTCCAGGGGCTGAGATTGGCACTCCACACCCTAGCTGCCTGCAGACCACAGCGGCATCGTTCATATCCCAATACAAGTCGCAAATTGTTCCTTCAACGCCATTGCTTATAACCAGCACAATCCCAGCACAAGGATCCGCAGCATTAGTGAGGCGAACAACATCTGTATCAACTGCAAAGAAACAGAGAGAAATTAAACATTTACTATATTTCAAACCATAAATGTATATATTAAGCGCAACTCCCAGCACAGTGCCCTGATATCAATCTCACCCAATCAGAGGGAGGCAGGGAGGAGGGTGAGAGAGAGAAAATGGAAGAGACAGAGAAAGATAAAAATAGAGCAAGAGGTAGAGAGAGGGAGAAAGAGAGAATAAATGTAAATGTAAATGTGTTTCGATTTATATAGCGCACTTTAACCCAGGGGCCTCAAGGCGCTTGCTTAGGGAACCCGTCCTGGTATTCCCCTGTGAGATACCCCGGCCGGGTATCCACAAGGTGAAAGCCAGGCATCCCACCGCGAGGGGCCGTAGTGGAGATTAAGCAAGCTATTGCCCAGAGTCGCAGAGTGTGACCCCGTGAGTCGAGTAGGCACCAGAGCGAGAATTGTCGACTCCGTGGAATTTTTGAGCCCGAGACCCGCCGAGGCGGGGAATCGAACCCTGGTCCACGGCCGATCTCAGCTTCTGGGTCTGCCGCCTCTAACCACTGAGCCACGCTTCTCCACTAAAAGAATAAGAGTAAGCAGGAGAAAAAAGAGGGCGAGACCAAAAAAGAAAGAGGAAGAATGAGAGAAAGTGGGGAGAGAACAAAGAAAGAGAGAAAGAGAGGATAAGAGAAGCTGGGGTGAGAAAAAGATAGGGACGGTAAAAGAACAGGTAAGCTAGAGAGATGGATATGGAGTAAGAGAGAGGTAAAGGAGAACAGGGGCCAAGAGAGGGAGGAATAAAGGGAATCAAGAACACAAGAGAGGGAGTGAGAACAAGAGAAATGGAGGGTGAGAAATAGACCAAGAGACAGAAAGAGACAAGATAGAGAACAAGAGAAGGAAATAGGTAGTGAAAGATATAAAATATGAAGGGAGAGAGAGAAAGAGAGTGGGAGAAAAAGGAAGATAATTAGTGACAGATCAAGAGAGAAAAAACAGAAGTGTGAAACAGGGAGAGAACAGAAAGAGAAGCAGAGAGAGCATGAGAGAAGAGAGAGGGTGAAATAAAAAAGTGTGAGAGAGAGAGAAGAGAAATAGTGAGAGAAAGAGAAAGTGTGAGAGAGAAAGAGACAAATGGAGCAAAGAAGAGAGAGAAAGAGGGAAAGAAAAAACAGAGGGCGAACAAGAGCAAACATGAACAATAGAGAGGGCAGAAGAAGAGAGAGAAAGGGAGAGAGAGAATTAGAGAGATTGGGAGAGGCCATGAGAGGCAGAGAGAAAGAGAGTGATTGAGAAGGGTCTGGAAAAAGTGGGCCTCATTTATGAGTTATTGCCATAGGGAAGCGCAGCAGGCCTTCCTGCTGGCTTCACTACGGCAAAAGAAAAGGGCTGGAATGTGCCGTATCTATAAGATAGGGCGCATTTCTGTCCTTTTCCCCTGCGCCGGCTCAGAAGGGGCTGCCTGTGCCAACGCAGGCACCTTTGCACCATGGTGCAAGGGGGCCTGTGCTGTGGGGATGATTATTTTTGTACAGGAAGGGAAACCTCTCTAAACAAACATAATCACAAGAGGCTTTTCCGCTTTCTGAGTGTGGTGCACAATGCAGCACACATAGAAAAGGGAAAAACGAGGAGGAATAGAGACATTTCTCCCCGTTGCGCCTCCTTTATGCCTCCCCTGCGGAGGGGTAAGCTTTTGGCACTGTCTCAGATTTACGATTTCTCGCAAATCTGAGGCAGTGTCAAAAGGCCACGGATGTGGCTTGGAACGCCCCCAGCAACACCCATTGCAGACCCGTTTAACACAGAGCACTGCGTTAAAGGTGCTAATCTTTATCAGGCAGCAGTACGCCCAAAGAAGTGGCATAGTGCTGCCTGATAAATATCATACAGGCTTCTGCGCCACGGAATGTCACAAAAATTGACATTCCGATGGTGCAAATCTTTACTGTTCACAATACTAAGAGATAGAATGTGAATGTCATGGATGAAGAGATCAGAATATTTAATACAATCCATATTCATATCTGTATTGTGAGTGTTGTGATATTTACAAAAGCAAGCACTGAGGGGAATAACACACAGACATAGTGCATAGACTCAGTGTATTACGTCACATGCCCATACTTTTTAGCCACAGCACAATATTTTATTTCCGGTGGCTCTGTTCTTACTTCATTTTTTCTCCCACCTCTTACTGGTTGTATATATATATATATATATGTATATGTATATTACCTACTGGCGGTCGCCAGTAGGTAGTTATAGTTAGGACCTAGTTTCCATAGGAAATTGTCTACATTCTATTTGGAATAACCTGGTGGATGAATCTTTGCGAATTTCTCAAAGAAGATGGCTCGGTCCGTTGCGCTCCTTCCCTGAAAGTTTGGGGGGGATTGGTCTAGTGGGGGCTGAGATAAATGGGGGGTCCCAAAACGTGTTTTCTCCATGTTTTTTTCCATAGGACCTTTAGACTCGGCTACAGGTCGAACGGCTGAATGGATTTTTAAGAAATTTGGCGAAACTGTAGAGTTCGGTTTGCAGATTACGCTTTTTTTGTTATGGTGTAAATTCGTTCAGTAGTTGCTGAGATAATTAAAGTTAAATTCAATTATATATCTATACTTGCGCACGGGTGCGCGCACCCAAGCGGCTGCGCGTGAGCGGAATTTTTTTTTGCCGCGTGACGTCTGTTAACGTTCGATTCGAAGGAAATCAGGAAGTGTTGTCCGCCATTTTGTTACTGCGAGTAAATATATTGTTCATTTCAAAGCATTGAAACATGGAAAGGGGAGAAGGTAGAGATTGTCTTGCTGCGTAGGTTTTCTTAGGGTGTGCAGTAAGGCCCTTAAACGCGAAAAGATATATATGTCGCGCACACCAATTTACAAGAGTGTGAAAATAGAGATAAAGTAGAAGTTTGAGTGCTTAGATATAAGGTGGCTCTGAAAAGAGCCCTTGTGTTAATTGAGTTTTTTCTGCATTTATAAGTAAGTACCGATGCAGAGCCTGATGTTGCAGAGGAAGATTCTGTTTCCCTCATCCGTGAAATGAACACCGTCTCTCCTATAGACTTCTTGCATGTGGTAACGCAAGTTGTTGTGGTAAATAGAACCCATGCTATAATCTCTGAGGAAAGCAGAAACAGATTTATTTACATGTCTCCTTGCTTTCTCAATTTGTGCACAATGTTGATTGGACCAATTCCATTTCTGTCTTTGGCATATATTGGAATATACCAAGGCAGATCGAGGAAAAAGTGTCATCAATTGTCGAAAGGTGTCTTTTAGAAGCATTTCCAGACCTACCCCAGTGATTGTGCCTAGATCGTTCCCACCACAGTGCACAATTATAAGGTCTGGTTCTGGGAGATGCATAAAAGTTTTCACCAATAGAATCAATTGGTGACATTTCAATCCTCTTTGGCCAATCCACGTTATGTGTACATTTGTTAAATCAAGGTTGCAAATTCCTCTGCTTGCTGCATATTTTCCACTCCAGTGAATATAACTGTGTCCTATAAGCCAGACCTTCATTTTCAAGGGATATGTAGTCGTACTCCGATCGGTTCTGGAAATGGAATGGTAGTTAGAAGCTGAAAGTCAGGATTAAAAAAAAGGATGAGGCTGGGTGTGGTTGAAAAAGTAAAAATGATGGGTTGATTGTAATACTTTGAGATTGAAGATTACGTTGCATATTAATGTTTATGTTAAACGAAAAGTACTATTGGGTGTGAAAAAAATGACATGTAACAGAGCTGTGGATTGGCAGGTGTTTCTGGAGGGAAAACAGTCTTCTTAGTTTACTGTAGAACGTTGAGACATGAACTTTTGACCTGTGCCTTCAGCCAGGTGCAGAATGAGGTGTTACCATGGAAACAGGCAGAGATGGCAGTTGGTGATGGGTGACTTTCACGTGAGATTGAAAATATTGTGAAGGACAACCAATTGAAATGTAAATTTGATTTTATAATTTTGGGTGACGAAATGTGATTGGCTGAAGAGAGTTATATGAGTGTGTATTGACTGGATATCTGTGCCATTGAATTTTGGTTGCAGTGATAGAAGCTTAATAGAAAGTTCCGTCAAACGAATATCTGGTTTGTGTCTGTCACTGTTGTACATCGTACAAAGCATTGGTAAAGGTAAGTCTGTAACAGTTTGTTTTGTCATGTACGTAAAATATAGTTTAGTCACAAACATTGATTGATTTTCCTCGTAGCCTGAAAGAAAACTAATTTTTGGGTGTCATAATGCGTTGTATTTCTAAAAGTAATTTTTTCATATAAATGTTGAATACGCAGTATAAAATATTTTTAATATAGAGAGTAATTATTTTTGAGATTTTGAAGCGTTTATATATAATGAGAGTAGTCGTTCAGGAAGTGAAAAAATGATATTAGCAGAGAGACAGATAATGCAGAAAGAGAGAGAAATGGTAAATTACTAGTGATACCGTCGTCAAAAAATGCTAATGGTTAATGAAATGGTAAACTTTTTGTCAGTCGACAAAATTTCAGGCTGGTTGGTTGCCGTGGCCTGCACTGGTGGGGTGGGGCGAGAGGGAGGGGGAAGGGCTTAAGTGGTAATGATTAAGGTATTCACAAAGTTTATGTTAGACGACAAAATTATAGTGCGGTTTCTGGTCGCGGTTTGCACTGGTGGGGTGAGAAAGGGAGGTGGTTGATTGAAATAAAATGAAAAGTTTTGACCATGAGGTTGTACACAGATTTGTGCAATAAATGTGTTCGTACATTGAGGTAGCAAACGGAATATAAAAATATCTCTCTCAGTCCTGCTGTTTGACTGCATCTTGATGTCCCTTCTGTTTTCCGTCTCCGTTGCCCTGTGTTATGTTATTGTGTGTGTGTGTCTGTCTGTGTCTGCCTTCAGTCCGAGCTGAGGAAGTTTGCTGTGGAGGCACACACAGATAGTCCTATCAAAGTAGTTGGAACGTTTTCAAAAAAATTATTATATAATTGCATTGCTATTTTTAAAGCGCTACTGAATGTTTTGTTTCACAATTACCGCTTAGTTGCTTTCACAGAGCAGAGGGTATGTCGTATTTCACTAGTTAGTGCCTCTGCATCTGCAGTTTGTTCTCTGGTGGCTGGCGGAGAATTGTTTGTTATTGTGGAGATGAAAGCGTGATAAGGAGTGAAATACGACATAGCGTCTGGCCTGTAGAAGCGTGGGAGCAGTGATTAACTCTGTGTCAAGCGGAACTGCGGCGGTGCTTGGTAACAGTAATAAAAAATTTTTTAACAGCGGTACAACTGTCTGTACGGTGCGCGACCTACTAAGAAAGAGTTCACGGGCCGTTATAGGCTTGCGGGTTTTAGTATTAGTAAGTGAGGTCAACAAAAGAAAATATTAAGTTAGTACAGCTGAGGTTACGTGGAACACATGAAAAGTTTTTCAATATATAATCATTTCAGTTGAGATTATGGATTAAAAGAGAGAACGTGAAAATTTGAAATGTTTATTCATAAATGCACTGTTTTGAAGGCAAATAATTATGTAATATGAGTACAGACATTGCAAAAAACAAAGTAATCGGTATAGTCAGTAGTACATGAAATACAAACGCTATAGTTGAAGAAAAATGAATATAGTTTCGCAAAATTAATTGTACACTCGTATAAGGAAGTATATTATATTTTAATAAATGGAAGAAGATCTCTGGCCCTTCAGTTTAGGAACGATATATGAAAATGCTAGTGGTTATACATCATCACTTTATCAATCAGCTCTCTGCATGCGAAGCGTTATCAAGTTTGTGTTATGTTACTGTGTGAGGGGAAAAAAAGGCGCCAAAAGCGACAAAATGGCGAGAGGTGCATGTATGTAATCTGTTGGATGGTGCGCAAATCACTGTTGAGAAGAACTACTGTATTGAGATATCTTTTGAAGGTTGCAGTATTGCATTTGAAATACAGCACAAAAAACAATGAAAAAATTATTGAAAGAACATATTTTTGTCTTATGTATTTAAAAAAATATATTTTTATGGAAAATTAAAGGAGCAGAGGCGTGTGAGGTGGAAATAAACAGTTGAGAGGCGAAATGTCGTTTATAGTTATAAAAAACTCGTTTTATATCTGCACATTAATCATGGCACATGTAGCATATATTAGCGAGTTTTGCATCGAGTATGTTTGAAATAACATAAGATAAGATATGCAATAGAATTGTTGAGATTAGACTGTAAAAAAATAAAGTTGAAAATCTAGTAGCTGAAGAAACAAATGTAGTCCACATAAAAGACCAAAATTTAACCAGCACGAAATCATAATGTCCACTGTTAGTAAAGCCAATAGGTCTGTTCTTCATAAGAAAATATCCAAAAGAACGTGAAGAATATAGGGAGGCAAAAGGAAATGAGAATGTCAATGGCTTGCATAAGAGTTATCGAAGCATTGTGTAGGCAAAGTAGGTAGCTTCTGCTTCTAACAGGAAATCACTGTTATCATTTGAAAATATGTCAGCTATCCAATGGAAAAGAGGAAAGCAGTATTAATGATCTGTTATTATCGGAGCCTGTATTACCATCAGAGGACAGCTCAGTGGGTTTTCGATGTAGCTCTCTGTTAGGAAAGAGTTATCCGTCCATTGTGTAGGCAAAGAAGGCAGCAAGTGCTTCTAACAGGAAATCACTGTTATCATCTGAAAACATGTCAGCCATCCAATTGAAAAGAGGAAAGCAGCATTCATGATGTGTTATTATCGGAGCCTCTTTTACCATCAGAGGACAGCTCGGTGGGTTTTCGATGTAGCTCTATGTTAGGAAATCTTGCGCCGCTGCGAATATATTCCAATGACCCAGAACTCCTTGTATCGCTGCAAAGGCCATAAACCCTCTGTTGTAACAGAGCTGTTCATGATCAATTAACGGATTCATGAGGTGATTGTAATTCGCTTCAGGAGGTTCCAAGTTGCAGAGACATAAGTCCAGGGCCCACATGAAATCACAGCTCAGGCAATGAAATACAGGCTGCACACAGGTGAAATACGAATATCGAAATGATAATCGATATGAAGTATTCAAAGTCGAGAGTGCTAAGGTGCCGTAGTAGAGAAGTATTCTCTGTCGAAATAGTTCTAAGTGGTCTGGCTCGTTTGCGAAGACAGGAGGGACATCCATTTTGAATTTCCCAAGATGGTACGGGAAACGTCGCAGGACTGCCAGTTGAACAGGAACTCCACAGAAATAGGTAACCGGCTATGCAGTGAAGAGTAGCAGAATGACTTGATACATTTTCTAGCAGACTAGTCAATTAAATATTGCTTAGTAGTTATCAAAAAAATAGCTTGTCTTGAAGTGGAGGATGCGTTAAAAAATAAGGGAGTCATTTGAGCAAATTGTAAAGGAAGGTCAATTTTTTTTACACGAATGCTGTTCTCTGTGAATATTAGCTAAGTGAAAGATATGTGTGTGAGCAGATGCTACGTTAAGTTTTAAATGTGACAATGGAGCTCTTGTTCATGTCTTCCGATTCAAGGTCGGTATTCGCTGCCAAATGCAAATATCAAGGATCGCATGCGTGGGGTAGATAATCTACATTCTTAAAGGAAAGCAAATGGAGAGTTATTTTTACCGCGTTAGCTTTGTCGTTTAAAAAGTTATAGTGATTTTCATTATATGTTAAGAAAGTATCACTGATGAAGAATGAAAAAAAATCCTTATAATAACAGGGACTGGTGTATTTTAGAAAAGGTGTGTAACATTACAGGAATTGTAATTAAATAAAAAATGTCATTGAAAGTGCATGGTTTAAAAATGAAATGTAAAATTTTAATGCAGGAGTTTTCAAAGCGGTTCTGGAGGGCCAGTTGCATGATAGATTTTAAAAAAATACTACATGTTTTTCAATGGGATTATGTAAAAAATATGTGTCTTTATGTACTATTTAGTTTATCTGCCTGTTGCTTATTCTTTGAGTTTTAGTAATGCTGTGTCTTATAACTTTACCAGGGGCGGTTCTAGGCTCATGGTGGCCTTGGGTAGGGAGGGTAGGTAGGGGGTTTATAACAGGGGGTCCGGGTGGGGTGAAGCGCGGAGTTCAGTGAAGAGGGGGGGGTTCAGGGTGTTTGGTAGTGGATCAGAGTCAGAGGACGCCAAATTTCTGGTATGGGCTGCCACGGAAATATATGTATCCATTCTCAGAGGTTTATTATATTAAGGATATATATTAACATGGTGGCCCTTGGGGTTTGGTCGTTCTGCGCAAGTGTACTGCTTGCATGTGTATAATGCTGGCCCTGTATTTTTTGTCTATGGACATGGGGCCTTATTTATGAAGGCCTTGCGCCACCAGTGCGTCACTTTTCCTATGTTAAAAGTGATGCACTGGCGGCGCAAGGTCTTCGTAAATAAGGCCTTTGTTTTTTTGTGACTTGGCCTTTTAGTTATGAAGGCTTACTGTTGCAGGTGCATGAATTTTAACATGGGGAAAAGTGCATGTGTATAATGCTGGCCCTGTATTTTTAGTCTATGGACATGGGGCCTTATTTATGAAGGCCTTGCGCCACCGGTGCGTCACTTTTCCCATGTTAAAAGTGACGCACTGGCGGCGCAAGGTCTTCATAAATAAGGCCTTTGTTTTTTTGTGACTTGACCTTTTAGTTATGAAGGCCTACTGTTGCAGGTGCATGAATTTTAACATGGGGAAAAGTGACATATCTGTGGCGTAATGGTTTTATAAATGAGAAATTTTGTATTTGGTTTTAATGCAGAGGATTTTGGGGAACTTATCAGTTATGCTTGTTCAATGCTATAATGACTGTATTTTGTGTAGGAAATAAGTTTGTAATAAGTTAATACAATTTTATTATTTCCTTTTTTAGAGTGTTTGGTGCCTGAAAGCAACAACCTGCCTTTTCGATTATATAATTTGAGGGAATATATTCTTTTTTTCAGGTGAGTTACTTTTTTTGCTTTGGCAATTTCTGTGGGTGGTGATGAAAATATTAAAGAATATTTTTTTAAATGTTTGGAACATGATTTTATCTTACATTTTTCACATGTGGTTCTATCTGCTTATACTAGATATGTATTTTAAGATGTTCTCCATTGACAATTCAAATTTTCTTTTAATGAGCTTGGTGCATGTGTTCTTTTGGAAGGAGTTGAGATTTACAAATCATTGGAGTATAATTCTTTCAAGTTTCTTTTAATTAATTCTTGTGAAGTGCTCATTATTTTTGAAATCTTGTTGTATTATGTTTGGCAGTGTTTCACCTTTATTTACAGAGGGGTATTATGATATGGATCTAAATGTGATGGTCATGTTTCCTGCATATCTGTGATTATACTATGTATAGGCACTTTTTTACATATTAATGTAGAGCTTTATTATGAGGTGGTTCTTCATGGTTAGTATGACATTTTGCATATGCTAAGTGTTAGACCTGTCTGCTTCTGGGAAGACTCTAACCACCATGATTTATTTTTGTCCCCCTTAGCCTCCCAGAGTTTCTATTTTTTTATTTTTACATGTGTCCATCAGGAGTTTTTTAATGCTGTCAGGAGGCTAGGTGTTCCTTGGCGATGACGCCATTTTTCCCCTCATCACTTGTGAGGCCTAGTCACCCCCTTGAAACCTTAGGGATCTCCAGAGACCTAAAATGGTGTCCACCAACTGCCATAACGGACACAACTGGAGGACAGGTCCATAGGGTAACATTAGGGAACTTTCTGGAATCAACTAGAGACTTCTGCAGGTCTCAGGCCACCCTATATAAGGCCAGTGACCAGCAGCCATTTTGTGCTGACCCAAGAGTAGAGGAGTGAGGCAGTGGTGAGAGGAGGTGGACACACTGAGAGCAGCTAGTTTGTCACTGAGGCTGACAGTTACTTCAGAGGATTGTTCCCCCTTCAGCCCTTGACCGATCCCTCTCTCAAGACATCAACTATTGACCAGGAAATCGAGCTACGTGAGAAGGAAGACCCTTCTTGATCTGCATTCCTGTAAAAACTGACAGGACCTTCCTTCTGAAACTTAATCCCATATCCCCTGCCCAGCGCTGCACCTACCAGGGTGTCGAGTCAGTTGTGGATCCCTTGTAGCGCCTTGGCGTGGTTGGGGAACTGTGGAGCCTGAAGCACCCGGAGGAGCGAGTGCCCGATCAGGAGGATACCTTCCCTGGAGCCGGGTGAGGGAAGTGACAGCGTGTGAGGAGCGGCGCTGTGTGGACTGTCTGCGGGACCCCGGGGGCACCGGGCGCGTCAGGGGAAGCTAGGAAACGCTTCCGCGCAAGGCAGTAGCGCGACCGCTACTTAAAGCAGGAGGGGCCTAGGGTCGAGCAGGCCCAGGGGTGCAGCGTTCCCTGTGAGGCGAGGTCCGGCGAGGAACACGCAGGCGCCGAGGAGCAGCGCGACTCGAGAGGCGGAGCCATTGAGGAGCGACGCGCATGCTCCAGAGATCAGCGCGTCCATCGGGTTGCCTGAGGTGGCGCCAGACGATTCTCCTGAGCGCCGCGTCGTCAGCGGTAATCCCCCACTCAAGAGCGCTCACGAGAGGAACTAGCGCTTGAGCAGAGGACCGCCCAGCCAACCCCTAGCGACCCACAGAAGCAGGAAATCACCGCGCTGAGCCTAAAACGAGGCCCCCTAGCCCAGCGCTGACAGGTGGAAGCGCGCTTGGGCTGAGGAGGTCGGCAAGGTTTTCCCCACGCCAGCACAGGGAAGCAGCTGGTCGGGGGAGCCCAAGAGGCAGGTGTCAGCTGAAGGCCTGTGGACTGTGGCATATCTGCCACCCAGACAGTAAGGAGAGAGGGAGTGTGAAAAGGGAAGTGCTGGGCACTAAGGGGTAAAAGTTAACAGATACCTTAACAGGTCTATAAGCAAATAAGGTGCCTTGACCATTCTAATTCCCTTGAGATTCATTCTGTGCCATAGAAGAGAAGGGGTTAGAGAGCATAACTCTGAATGTGATAACATAACCCTGAATGTGATAGCATAACCAATGAATTGGCAGGCTTTATTATTGAAATATTGGTGTCCTTGTGCATTGATGTAAAGTAACCCTGCATAGTGTGAAACTTAGGAGCTTCAATTAATTATCCAAAGAGTTACCTTTATGTATTACTGAATCTTTGACAATAGTATATGATTTACTGCTTTTTCCACAGCTGGAAGAGGGGAAAGTAATTTCCCTAGTGAAAGTGTAATGTTGACTCCTAAAAAGAAATTGATGTTGTAACCTGTATTATTTAAAATCCAAAGAGCCATATTATTTTTATAAAAGGTAACAGTATTTTTCCAAACAGAGGTGTTGTGTCTTTATTTTAGTGGTTCATTACTGTGTTACTGTGGGTAAGACTTGTAAGTACTTAGCCAACGCCTTGAGTTAGCTGTAGACCACTACTGTGCCAAGCTACCATATGTAGGCTTGGGTAATCTAGGTCCAACATAATTGGTGTTTCAGCGGTGGGATAGCGGATTTGTACTTACACTTACTTATTAGTAACGCAGTGCCAACCACGAGACCCCACCTGGAGTTTTCTCCCTGCGGCCCTCCTAATTTACATTTTTGGTTTTTCTAAATTGACTTCTGGCGGTGGGTGGAGGTTGACCTCAGGTCACTCTGTGGATTTCTCCTGTGTAGCATTTTATACTTCAAATTAAAATGGAGATAAATGTGGAAGAGCTAGACAATTATACTGTGCCTCAATTGAAGGAATGGTGTCAGCAGCAGGGGGTGTTTTTCAAGAAAGGCGCCAGAAAAGTTGAGCTGCTGACCAGTATTCGGGCATGGGTGGAGGCTCATTCCGGGGAGGAGGTAGATCCTGAAGAGAGTGACAAGGACACTGTCCTGGAGACCGCAACACTGTACCAGGCGGGAGGGGAGAACCTTGTAACAGGTCCTAGAACACCTTCTAGAGTGGGCAGTAGTGTGTCAGAGAGGGGCCTGACCGACGCCGAGTTAGAAGACAGGAGGGAGGAGAGGAGGATGAGAATAGAACTAGCCAGGATGGACATGGTGAGGGAGGAAAAGAGGTTGGAGCATGAGCGGACCATCAAAGAGATGGATTTGCAAGCCCTGAATTTACGTACCCCCAAACCAGAGAATGGTGGCAGCGATAACCAAACCAACACCAGAGAACCTAGACCGTACCTACCAAAAGACATTATGGCTTGTTATGTACCCAGTGACGACATTGCTAAATGGCTAGCCGCCTACGAGGTCTCGCTGAGGGCCCTTGGGATTCTGGAAGTCCACTGGGGAGGTGGGTTATACAAATACATGCCCCCCACTGGCAGGGATACTTTGTTGGCCCTTGACCAGAGTGAACAGACCTACTATCCGGCTATGAAATTAGCGCTGCTCAAGAAGTTTGGGTTGACCCCTGAGAAATATAGACAAAAGTTCCGGGGCAGCTACAAGCTGGGCACACAAAACTGGGTAGATTTCTTGGACTACTCCAGGAAGGCCCTGGAGGGTTGGGTAAGAGGCAGCGAAGTAGGAGACTATGAGGGACTATATGACCTCATACTCAAGGAACACCTACTCGAGAAGTGTCTTCCCGAGCTAAGACAGCATCTGGTGGACAGCAAGCTGACCAGCCCCAGGAAGCTTGCTGAGGAGGCGGACATCTGGGTTAGTACCCGGGTGTCGACTAAGGGGACTGGAGGGAATTTCCAGAAACAAGGACAGGGCGCCCCCCAGAAGAAAGAGGGAGGGGAAACTAAGAGGGAGTTCTCAAAAGGGCCACAAAATACTTCGCAAGGAAGGGGCAGAGGATTCCTCCCCAAGAGTAACCCCCCTCGCAACCCTACCCCTGGCCAAAGCCAGCAGCCAAGGGTTGTTCATTGTTTTGAGTGTGGTGGTGTGGGACACTATAAAGGAGATGTGAGATGCCCAAAAAGACCACCCCCTCCCACTGGAGGAAAAATCCCGGGAATCACTAGTGTAGTGCTCGGGGAGGAGATGCCTTTGGTTAATGGAGGGGAGCGGGCGGGTGTCACCTTAGTGTCCCTGGGAGATAAGGAGATGGTTCCCAAGACCCAGCTGCCCTCCAATACTATTAAGTATGAGCAGTGGGTCACCATCAATGGCCGTAGAGGGGAGGCTCTGAGAGACACAGGAGCCAGCATGACTATGGTAAGGAGTCAGCTGGTGTCTCCAGAGCAGGTCATCCCAGATGTACTCCATCCCGCCGTAATGGCTGACGGCAGATTGGGCCACTACCCTGTGGCTGAGGTTCCCTTTGAGTGGGGAGGGGTTGCAGGTCCACTTCGAGTTGCCGTAAGCCCTGCCGTGCCTGTTGACTGCCTGTTAGGGAATGATATGGAGCACAATGCTTGGAGGAGGGTGGAGTACCAGACTCACTCTGCGATGCTGGGACCCCCTGACTGGACTTGTGTCAGCACAAGGTCAGCGACTGCCCGAAGGGGAAGTTTGCTTACGCTGGAGCCTGGAACAATGGCCCAGCCGGCTGCCAGAGAGGAGAAGGACAAGAGGCCGGAGGACCCTGCCTCGACATCTCCACCTCGTGAGACAGCTGGACCACCTGCGGAGGTGGATCTGGAGTCCACAGGGGAGAATGTTGCTTCCTTGGAGAACCTACCCATCCCTACTGAATGGCATGTGGAGGGAGGTCCTTCCAGGGAAGAATTCTGTGAAGCTCAGAAAGAGTGTCCTACTCTCGAGGGGCTGCGGCAACAGGCCAACGCCCAGGCAGCAGGAAACATTAAAGGGAGTTACCGGATTTACTGGGAGGATGGACTCCTCTACAGTGAGCCCAAGGCACCTGGCCATGGTTCAGCCAGAGCCTTGGTGGTCCCTCAATGCTTTAGAGCCTTTCTACTGGAACTGGCTCATGAGATACCATTGGCAGGGCATCTAGGACAGGACAAGACCTTTGCCCGGCTTGTCCCCCACTTCTATTGGCCTCGAATGAAAGTGGCGTCTGACACATACTGTCGGACGTGTGTGTCCTGCCAAGCTAGTGGGAAAACAGGAGTGAAGCTTAAAGCTCCCCTGGAACCACTACCTGTCGTTAGCACCCCCTTTGAGAGGGTGGGCATCGACATTGTGGGGCCATTGGATCCACCAACTTCAGCTGGTCACCGGTTCATACTGGTTTTGGTGGATCATGCCACACGGTACCCAGAGGCAATACCTCTGAGGACCATCACTGCACCTGTGGTGGCAAGGGCCCTAATGAGGATCTTTACCCGAGTGGGTTTCCCCAAGGAGGTTGTGTCCGACAGGGGGACTAACTTCCTTTCAGCATACATGCGGGCTATGTGGAAGGAGTGCGGAGTTACCTATCGGTTTACCACTCCTTATCACCCACAAACCAATAGTCTTGTGGAAAGGTTTAACAAAACCTTGAAAGGTATGATACGGAGTCTACCTGAGAGCCTGCGGAGGAAATGGGACATCCTCCTACCCTGTCTCTTGTTTTCTTACAGGGAAGTGCCACAAAAGGGAGTGGGCTTCAGCCCCTTTGAACTTTTGTACGGGCACCCTGTACGGGGACCTCTCAGCCTGGTGAAAGACGGATGGGAACGGACTCCCAGAAAGCTTCCCCAGGACGTGGTGAGCTACATGCTGGCCTTCCGGAGCCAAATGGCTAAGTTGTGGAAGCAGGCTTCAGACAACTTGGAGGCCAGCCAAGCAGTAATGAAAGAGTGGTATGACCACAACGCTCACCCAGTGGAACTGGAGCCTGGACAGAAGGTGTGGGTGATGGAACCTGGAGAGCTAAATGCCCTACAGGACCGTTGGACAGGCCCCTTTGAGGTGTTGGAGAAGAAGGGGAAGTCCACCTACTTGGTGGATCTTAAGGCCCCGAGGCAGCCCCACAGGGTGCTGCATGCCAATCGCCTCAAGCCACATCATGAGAGGCCCGCGGTGTCTTGATGATGGTAACCGATGGAGCAGAGGAAGAAGAAAGCGAACCTCTCCCTGATCTTCTCTCGTCCCAAGAAAAGGATGGGTCGGTGGAGGGAGTAATTCTCTCGCCATCCCTAACTCCTGAACAGCAGAGTGATTGCCGCCAGGTCCTGGAGCAATTTTCTTCTCTGTTCTCCCTTGTCCCGGGTAGGACCCACCTGTGTACCCATGACGTGGACACAGGAGACAGCCCACCTGTGAAGTCTAAAATCTACCGGCTGTCGGACAAGGTGAAGGCCAGCATCAAGAGTGAAGTCGCCAAGATGCTGGAACTGGGAGTCATTGAACCTTCTGGAAGCCCTTGGTCTAGCCCGGTGGTTTTGGTACCAAAAGCTGCCCCACCAGGCACCACACCTGAATTGAGATTCTGTGTGGACTACCGAGGCTTGAACTCAGTGACCAAAACTGATGCACATCCTATCCCACGGGCGGATGAGCTTATTGACCGGCTGGGAGCTGCTCAATACTTAAGTACCTTTGACCTAACTTCAGGGTACTGGCAGATTTCCCTTACCGAGGAGGCGAAGGAAAGGTCAGCCTTCTCTACACCTGAGGGACACTACCAATTTCGTGTGATGCCCTTTGGGCTCAAGAATGCCCCTGCCACTTTTCAGCGGCTGGTGAACAGGGTCCTTTCTGGAATGGAAGCTTTTTCTGCTGCATACCTGGACGACATTGCTGTCTTCAGTAGCAGCTGGGAGGACCATTTGCAGCATCTGCAAGCTGTTCTTCATGCCCTGCAACAGGCTGGATTGACAATCAAAGCCAGCAAGTGTCAGATCGGACAGGGGTCAGTGGTGTACCTAGGTCATTTGGTGGGCAGAGGGACGGTGCAGCCCCTCCAGGCAAAGATTGAGGCTATCATCGCCTGGGAGCCCCCCAAGACTCAAACAGAGGTCCGAGCCTTCCTGGGCCTCACTGGATACTACCGTCGCTTCGTGAAGGGGTATGGCACTATCGTGGCCCCTCTCACTGAGCTTACTTCCAAGAAGCAACCCCGACGGGTAGTCTGGACGGAGGCTTGCCAGCGAGCCTTCATGACCTTGAAACAAGCATTGTGTTCCGCTCCCATTCTCAAGGCCCCTGATTTTGCTAGAGAATTCATTGTCCAAACAGATGCGTCAGAACATGGCATTGGGGCAGTGTTATCGCAGCTAAATGATGAGGGCTTGGATCAACCCGTGGTCTTCCTGTCCAGGAGACTACTCCCCAGGGAAAGGAGGTGGAGTACAATTGAGAGAGAAGCCTTTGCGGTGGTTTGGGCTCTGAAGAAGCTGCGACCATACCTGTTTGGTTCGCACTTCCTAGTTCAGACTGACCATCGCCCCCTTCGTTGGCTGATGCAAATGAAGGGGGAGAATCCCAAGTTGCTAAGGTGGTCCATCTCCCTACAGGGAATGGACTTTAGGGTGGAACACCGACCTGGGGCAGACCATGCCAACGCAGACGGTCTATCCAGGTACTTCCGCCTTAGTGATGAGGACTCCCAAGGGGTTGGGTAGTTCTCCCCACTTTCAGCTGGGGGGGACGCGTGTTAGACCTGTCTGCTTCTGGGAAGACTCTAACCACCATGATTTATTTTTGTCCCCCTTAGCCTCCCAGAGTTTCTATTTTTTATTTTTACATGTGTCCATCAGGAGTTTTTTAATGCTGTCAGGAGGCTAGGTGTTCCTTGGCGATGACGCCATTTTTCCCCTCATCACTTGTGAGGCCTAGTCACCCCCTTGAAACCTTAGGGATCTCCAGAGACCTAAAATGGTGTCCACCAACTGCCATAACGGACACAACTGGAGGACAGGTCCATAGGGTAACATTAGGGAACTTTCTGGAATCAACTAGAGACTTCTGCAGGTCTCAGGCCACCCTATATAAGGCCAGTGACCAGCAGCCATTTTGTGCTGACCCAAGAGTAGAGGAGTGAGGCAGTGGTGAGAGGAGGTGGACACACTGAGAGCAGCTAGTTTGTCACTGAGGCTGACAGTTACTTCAGAGGATTGTTCCCCCTTCAGCCCTTGACCGATCCCTCTCTCAAGACATCAACTATTGACCAGAAAATCGAGCTACGTGAGAAGGAAGACCCTTCTTGATCTGCATTCCTGTAAAAACTGACAGGACCTTCCTTCTGAAACTTAATCCCATATCCCCTGCCCAGCGCTGCACCTACCAGGGTGTCGAGTCAGTTGTGGATCCCTTGTAGCGCCTTGGCGTGGTTGGGGAACTGTGGAGCCTGAAGCACCCGGAGGAGCGAGTGCCCGATCAGGAGGATACCTTCCCTGGAGCCGGGTGAGGGAAGTGACAGCGTGTGAGGAGCGGCGCTGTGTGGACTGTCTGCGGGACCCCGGGGGCACCGGGCGCGTCAGGGGAAGCTAGGAAACGCTTCCGCGCAAGGCAGTAGCGCGACCGCTACTTAAAGCAGGAGGGGCCTAGGGTCGAGCAGGCCCAGGGGTGCAGCGTTCCCTGTGAGGCGAGGTCCGGCGAGGAACACGCAGGCGCCGAGGAGCAGCGCGACTCGAGAGGCGGAGCCATTGAGGAGCGACGCGCATGCTCCAGAGATCAGCGCGTCCATCGGGTTGCCTGAGGTGGCGCCAGACGATTCTCCTGAGCGCCGCGTCGTCAGCGGTAATCCCCCACTCAAGAGCGCTCACGAGAGGAACTAGCGCTTGAGCAGAGGACCGCCCAGCCAACCCCTAGCGACCCACAGAAGCAGGAAATCACCGCGCTGAGCCTAAAACGAGGCCCCCTAGCCCAGCGCTGACAAGTGGAAGCGCGCTTGGGCTGAGGAGGTCGGCAAGGTTTTCCCCACGCCAGCACAGGGAAGCAGCTGGTCGGGGGAGCCCAAGAGGCAGGTGTCAGCTGAAGGCCTGTGGACTGTGGCATATCTGCCACCCAGACAGTAAGGAGAGAGGGAGTGTGAAAAGGGGAGTGCTGGGCACTAAGGGGTAAAAGTTAACAGATACCTTAACAGGTCTATAAGCAAATAAGGTGCCTTGACCATTCTAATTCCCTTGAGATTCATTCTGTGCCATAGAAGAGAAGGGGTTAGAGAGCATAACTCTGAATGTGATAACATAACCCTGAATGTGATAGCATAACCAATGAATTGGCAGGCTTTATTATTGAAATATTGGTGTCCTTGTGCATTGATGTAAAGTAACCCTGCATAGTGTGAAACTTAGGAGCTTCAATTAATTATCCAAAGAGTTACCTTTATGTATTACTGAATCTTTGACAATAGTATATGATTTACTGCTTTTTCCACAGCTGGAAGAGGGGAAAGTAATTTCCCTAGTGAAAGTGTAATGTTGACTCCTAAAAAGAAATTGATGTTGTAACCTGTATTATTTAAAATCCAAAGAGCCATATTATTTTTATAAAAGGTAACGGTATTTTTCCAAACAGAGGTGTTGTGTCTTTATTTTAGTGGTTCATCACTGTGTTACTGTGGGTAAGACTTGTAAGTACTTAGCCAACGCCTTGAGTTAGCTGTAGACCACTACTGTGCCAAGCTACCATATGTAGGCTTGGGTAATCTAGGTCCAACACTAAGACATTTATATGGTGAGTATGCTGTTGTAACATAAATGGAACTGTCTCTGTGGGAAGTAGTAATCTGTTAAGTGAATGCTATGGTTTGTATAGTGTGATCCTTTTCTTCAGTGTGCATAAATTTATATTGCACTTTGTAGTAATGAACTAAAAAAATGGGTCTCTAAAAATTATTGTACAGGTAAGAAATATTTCAGATATCTAGAAAATCTAAAAATAAATTTTACAGTGAAATGTCTTTTAACAACAGTAATTATTTAATGGAAAAAAAAGCTCAGTGTAAATGTTTAGAGTTACATTGCCAATTTCTTTTTCAAAATAAGAGGAATCTGGTATCTTACAATATATAGAGTTAATAAGTTAGAGTTTATAAAAATATATGTAGTTTGAAAATTAGTAAAAGTACTTTTCAGTTAAACACTTATGGAAAAAGATATAATTTAGTCTCTATATTTGTTTAAAAGGATACAGAAGAATAAAAATAGTCTAGTTATGGAGAATTGGTCAGAAGATAATGAAATTCATTTTGACATCATTAACGAACTGATGGAGGAAATTTTAGACGCGGTGTTTGAAGAGGAAACAGATGAAAAAAATGATTTTATGGACATATCTTTAGATTCAGCTTATTTAGAGATGGTAGAAGAAGATGAGGACAATGGACTTGAAGAAGTTCCTGATGAACTAATGTTGGAAGTTCTTCTAAATTATGAACTTATAAATAAATAAAAAAAATTTGATAGCAAAGCATTCGTGAGGACAGTTTTCTTGATATATTCGTCGATGATGTGCTTTATGAGAGTGATAAGATATGTTCTCATGAAGTGTAAAAGAGATTGTAGTAAAATAGATTAAAACACCTATGATGACCGATAGTTCTTGAAAAAAGTGTACTGTTTGTATGCTTTAAAAATTTTTAAAAAATTGTCTATAATGTTAAAACAGATATGGAGTGTGATAAATTTACAACAAACATTCACTACAGGATTTACTACTTTGTTCAGAGATTTTCTGTTATTATCTGTTTTTGATTAGGAAATGAATCTGTGGTTTTAATTTGTACGGTATATGCTAGTAGTGAACTATAATATTTGTTATTTTTGTGTTTTACAGATTTACAATTTCATCAAAATTTTAAATTAAGATGCCGACCAGAATTGAAAAAAAGAAACTCTACAAACGGACTTACAGTTTGAAGAAGAAAGAAATTGAAGTGTTTTCTAAGAAAGAGAGGACGAATACAAAGAAGAGTGCTCCTGGCAAGCAAACTAAAAAGTTTTTGAAAGAATTTTGCAAAGGACAAATGTTAATATTGAAGTCCAGAAGGAGAAAACGATATCAGTATCTAAAAGGAGATATGGAATCAAAGATAAAAATGTTTCTGGAATGAGGAGAGATGAAGGAGTGTACAGTAAAACCCGGACTAATCAATTCAGCCAAATCAGGAAGCATATGTTTTACAACAGAGTAGTCTCGAATTTATTACAAAAGGAGACAGTTTCTAAAAGAAGATCTGCTTTTTTTAAGAAAAAACAATATATAAAGTGTATCGTTGAGCGCGCATTTGAGACAAAAAGAAAATTATTTATTTTAATACTTAATAGAATAAATATTTTAAATAAGGCGATTCGAGTTTTAAAAGGTAAAAGTAAATGGAAGAGACACATAAATAGGAGTAATTTTTGTAAAGTGTTTTCTGGGAAGTGGATGCATACTTCAACATCTGAGCCATTTTTCAATGAAGAGAGTTACTTTCAAAGTAACGATCTGTTGCATGCAGTTGACACCAGTGGTCGAGCGTATGAGGTGAAGGATGGTTGTGTTATTGAGAAAGAGAAAATTGTGGTTAGAAATGCAGAAGATGGTATGGCTAGAGAAGCTTTAGAGGGACGTCCTAATGCTCCTGTTTACAGTTGGAATTGTAGTAGCATTTGTAGTGTACGACAGGATTCAATTGATTTCTTTCGCAATTTCTTACGTAAGTACACTAAAGAAAGTCTAAAAAAAAAATTAAAATGTTGCAAGAATTAGATCAATGCAGAGTGCGAGAAAAAATAGGTCTGCAAGGCCATTCTCTAGCTTGTCTTTCTAAAAAAAATATGCCAGAGTATGTTTCACACACTTCCGGATGTTAGCAGTGCATCATACTAAAATGAGAAAATTAGTGAGAAAGTTGTACTATGCAAAAAGTCCAGCACTTAAACTTAAACAGTTAAATAGTGCTCTTTTGTATGGATGTGAATTAGATGTTAAGAAGATTTGTGCAGAAATTGAGGCAAGCTATTTTGGTCCAGAAGAAGATAATGCAGAAACTGATATAATTATAGAAGGAAATGTGTTAGAAAATGTTGGAAATGTTAATATTGAAAATTTTGAACAGGAAATAATAAAGTTTAAGGTAATTGCAGGTGAGAAACCAAATTTTTCTTGTGTCTGTTGTCGACGCATTCATTACAAAAGTCAAACTAGGTTATTTGATTTATATTTAAAAAGTGAAGATGAAAGTAATGGTCAATGGAAAGATTTTGCAACTTATTTGTTGGTGGAAAACTATTTTGATTTGGGTTTTGAGCAACGTGTTTGTAAATATTGTTATAATAAATTAAATGAAAATAAAATGCCTGCTAGAGCTGTTCATAATAATCTAGAGTTGGTAAATATTCCATCAGAATTGATGGATTTAAATACTTATGAGACTATTCTGATTCAATGTGTACATCCTTTTCAGGCTATTGTTCGTATGGAGCCTAAGACTGGTAAATTAAATCCTTCAGATTTACAAAGAGGATTAAAGGGTAGAGTTGTGTATTTGCCTCTTGATTTTAAAAAAAATATGGAAACAATTGGTGTTGAAAATGTAGTAGAGGAACCTCCAGTTATTCTAGTAAATGGTGTACCTACAAAGAGTAAGAAAATCTGGCAAGATTTAGTGGATGTTAGGAAAGTGAAAAAGGCAACGTCGTATTTAGTGCAAAATAATAAGTATTACAAAGATGTATACGTAGAACAAGAAGATGTAAGTGAAGAAGAGGATAGTGATTTGTCTAGTGGACAAATTGAAAAAGTTGATGTATCCAGATCTGAAGAAATTTATGAACATTACAGTGTTCATCCACTACATTCCAAAGAAGCAATAGGGAATGCTATTGAATTATTTCAGATGAAAAAGGCGAAAGGAAATCCTATTAGTGTGTGGGAAGAAAGTTTGGAAGGTTGTTGTTTTCCACAGTTATTTCCTACAGGTGAAGGTACACGATATGATGATCGACCTATGCAGATTCCTGCATCTGAGTACCGGACAACAAGATTATATGCAGAAGATCCAAGGTTTCGCCAATGCATTCCATATTTGTTTCATCTTCTGTTTGAAAGTGATTTATCTGGTCTGTCTTATGCAGTAAATCATATTTTAAAAAGTGGTGTACATCTGCAAAATATTTCTGCAAAGGAATTTATGGATAAAGTGCAACAGAAAGATAGTGTTTTGGATTCACATATAATTAATTTAATGGCTTGTCAGCGGGGTACTAATGAGTATTGGTACCGTCGTCATGGAGATTTGAAGTGCATGCTTAGAAACTTAGGAGCACCAACATGGTTTTTAACTCTAAGCTGTGCAGAGTATGCTTGGGAAGATTTACTTGAATTTCTTCGGGAGGTGAATGCAAACATAGAAAACATACACTACAAGACACCTGGAGAACTGTGTTCATTAGATCCAGTTAATGTTTGCAGATATTTTAATCATAGATTTGAAGCTATGATGTCTTTTATTACAAACAAGAAAATTCCGCCTCTTGGTGAAGTACTGGATTTCTTTTGGAGAAAAAAATATCAAGCAAGAGGTGCTCCTCATATTCATATGCTGCTATGGATCAAGGATGCTCCTAAATTTGGAATAGACTCGGATGAGACTATACTGTCTTTTTTTGAACAGTATGCCACTTGTGACATACCTAATAGTACAACTGATAAGGACTCAAGAGGAAAAGTGTTACGTTTTCAAAGTCATTGTTGTGGAAAATATTGTCGGCGAAAATTCAAATCAAAGAGCAAATTCTACACCAAATGTCGCTTTGGATTTGCATGACCGGTACTTTCAAAAGGAAGAGTCAACAATTTGATGTCATGTTTGCGACATAATATCAGAAGGAGGTCACCTAAAAATACGTACAATTTAAGAAGAGGTGAAGAATCCAAATATATAAATGACTATAACCCAGTCATTTTGTCCATGTGGAATGCTAACATGGACATACAATATGTTGCAGACAACTCTATTGCTGTGGCTCGATATGTAACGTCTTACATCACGAAATCTGAAAAGACGTAACTGAAGGAGATGTGGGAAGACATTTCTCATGAAAAGAGCCTAAGCAAGAAATTGTATACGTACAGTTTGAAGATGCTGTCTCATCGAGAAATTGGAGCATATGAATGTTGTGACAGATTATCATCAGCAAGTCTTTATGCTAAATCAAGGACTATTCTCTGGGTGAGTTTGGGCCTAGCAGAAACACGAAGCCGTGTTCTGAAACCTGTGCAAGAAATTGAATATTTAGTCCAGAAAGAACCAAACAGTACAGACATTTTGAAAACAAATATGTTGGATACATACTATCCAAATAGAAGTACTCTGCTTGAAAACATTTGTCTGTGTGAAATACTTCAAAATTATACTTTTAAAAGGAATGTTAGGGAAAACATTGATAAAGGTGTACATGCTGTAATTGGACATGAAGGATGTCTGGTAAAACAAAGAAAAGGACACTTGATAAATCATCGGAAACTGAGTTGCGAAACACCTGACAAAAGAGAATTTTACTATTTTGCTCTTTTGCAACTTTTTAAACCATGGCGTAGAGAAGAGGAACTACTTGGAGACTTTGATAGTTATGAAGATTCTTTCAACGCATCTAAAAGTAATATTGAATGTCCTGTTTTTAGTAATTATCTCCAAATGTTGAATGATGAAATAGATCAAGAAGCGACAATTGCAGCGGAGATTGCTAGAGATAGTTCAGAAGGTAGTCAAAGTTCGGCTTCATTAAGTCAAGATCCACTGGGACAACCAATTATGCAAAATGAAGCAGCCACCGCCATGGATGAGGTGGAAAGAGCAATGCAGCAAGGTCAAGAGGAAGTAATCGACTTAGAAGAATTAAAGAAGCAGTTTAATGTTGAGCAAAGACAGATATATGATGAAGTGACAGAGCACATTGAGCATGGCTTTCGTCATGAGAGAAAAGATTGCTCATGTATCTCATTTGAACCTATTCGATTATATGTAAGTGGAGAAGCTGGGACTGGTAAAACTTTCCTAATTAAAGGAATTACTACATATTTACAGCAAACAACTCAGTCAACATTGTCGTGTGTAGTTACTGCTCCAACTGGATTGGCAGCACATAATATTAAAGGTGTTACTTTACATCGTTTACTGATGCTGCCAGATGAACATGAAAATAAATTACAATATCAGAAGCTATCTGGAGAAGCTTGTTTTGACGTTTCTAGAGTCCTTAAAAAAATGAAACTTCTTATTATTGATGAAGTAAGCATGGTATCCAATTTAATGCTTGCTTTTGTGCATTTAAGAATGCAACAGACACTTAAGACAGAGTATGATGTGTTATTTGGAGGTAAACATGTCATAGTTTTTGGAGATCTACTGCAGCTAACTCCTGTGAAAGGACAACCTGTATTTGAAACTGTTACGCATGAGGAGACCAGAAAGTGCCTGGGCAGTATTGGAAATGTGAATATATGGTCACATTTCAAATATACTAAACTGATTCAAAATATACGACAGGCAAAGGATACTAAATATGGAAATATTCTTCAAGATATTAGGATTGGAAAACTAACTGAAGATGCGAAACACACTCTACGAACCAGATTACTTTCCAAGCTGTTCCCAAATGAAGATAATGTACCTGAGAAAATATATAGTAAAGAGGTAACAGATAAGTCAGTGATATGCTTGATGCCAACTCTGAAAGAATGTTCAGTTTTTAATGAGAAAATGTTGAATTTAGAAAATCAAGAAATTAAGAAACTGGAAGCTAGAGATAGAATAGAGCATGAAGGTAGTACTATTGTTTTGTCTGAAAAGTTGAAGTTAAAATTGGATTCTCTTCAAAAAACTATATCTAAAACTGCTGGTTTAGAGAAAAATCTGTATGTATGTTTAAATTGTCAGATAATTTTAAGGAGAAATTTACATGTAGAAAGAGGATTGGTAAATGGAGAAGTGGGTAATGTTGTTGGTTTTGTGAATTATACAAATAGAGATGAGATTGAATTTTTGAGAATAAAATTTTATGGAATTGAGGAAGTTCAACAAATTAGTCGATGTTCGACTCGTTTTTTGCTTGTGAAAGACTTATATGTCCGTCGTAAGCAATTTCCAATTTGTTTGGCATATGCAGTGACTATGCATAAATCTCAAGGTTTAAGTGTAGATTGTGCTTTGGTAAATATTGGAAGCACTGTATTCAAAGAGGGTATGGCGTATGTTGCTTTATCGCGAATTAGAACTTTATGTGGACTTTATCTAATTGATTATGATGAGACAAAGATTAGTGCAGATTTAAATTGTGTGAAGGAGTATAATAGGTTAAGAAGAGAATATGCTCCAAGTTTACCTCAATATCCTTTAATTGAAAGGCGTATAGTTGGTCAAAAAAGGAAAAATAGGGACAAATGTGCTGAAGTAGTCGAGAAACGACAAAAAAAAGATGTAGCTGTTGTTGGTAGCCGTAGCAAAACTGTTAGTATTGAAGAGATTGTTGGATTTAAGTTTGAAAATAGGTCTGGTGTCAACTGCTATGCAAATGTAGTAGTTAATGTTGTTTTCTTTCTGAAAAATGTTAAGGAACAGATTATAGAAAATCAGGAGCATACCTTTTGTCATTCTTTAAATTCTATATTTGAAATATGTAGTAGTGGTGATAGTGAAGTAGGAAGTGTTTCAGAACTAAGGAATGTTTTAGACATATGTGCAGGAGTAAATCAATTTTCTCAGAATATTCAGCAAGATTGTCAGGAATTTATCATGTATATGTTTACAGTTTTGGAAGATGAAGGTGTAGATATTGATAGTCTTTTTGGCCTTTCTTATAAATGGGAACATAAGTGTGATAATTGCTCATTTTTAAGTACTACTGAGATACACAGTGAAAGATTTTTATATTTGACATTACTAGACTGCAAAGAAGTGCCTTTTAATAAACTAGTTAAAGATGCGCATCAGAACATGGTCTGTTCTCAATGCAAGTCTGAAATGTTATCAACTTTATTTATCCATAGATACGGACAATATGTAATTTTAATGTTTCAACGATGCAGAGCTGATGGGAGTAAATTGTCAACTTTAATTAAAAATTTTGTGGCTTCTCAAGTTTCTATTTCTAGAAGAACATTTGTAACTGTAGCCATTATTTTTCATGAAGGGCCTTCTACATCATCAGGACATTATACAGCTTATTTGAAGTGTGCCAGTGGCTGGACACTTTGCAATGATACCCAATTGACTTTTAAAAAACGTTTGCCTTTTGCCTTAACTAACTCTTATCTGTTATTTTTGGAACCCACATTTCAGTAGAATGACTTGCTGTAGGAAGATGTATACTGTAAAGATCTGAAACTTACTAGTTTACAAATATCATGTAAATGAGGATGTACAAATCTATAAATGAAATTTGTGTTTGGCATAGTGATAACATCAGGTACAAATTTACTTAATGTTTGATGGTATAAAACATGTTACAAATTTTAATTGTAAAGGTTCAGAAAACAATAGATAAGACTAAGATTAAATAATTTCAGAAAAAAACTACTTAACTCATAGTATTTGGCCACGAGGTAAAATATGAGAGAAGAAAATGAGTACTTTTGAAAATTATTTTAAAACTTATATGGACGCAAGTTTTTGGGAGAGGTATTTAAAAGATAATGAGTTAGCTTATACAATTTGGCCACGCGGAAAGGTATGAGAGAAGAAACTGTTTCTTTCAAATAGATTTTTTATAGGAGATACCTGCATGGGGCTTTGTTGAGATATCTTGAAAAATAAGTGGTATACTTTAATTAGTTTGTAACTGTGGAAGATGTAGTGTGCTTACTCAAGAAATTGTGAATTTGAGGAAAACATTTAAGACATTTTTTTTCAGGTATTTATAATATGTATGCAGATTTTGTATGGGTTTTTTAAACACAATCATTTTTTAAATGATGATTAATATTGAAATCACTCTTGATAGTGAAAATCAATGTATTCTGAGGACAGCAAAAATAAACCATTTAATATGTTGTTTGACTTATTTTGTTACATTGCATTCAGAAATATGTATTATAACAGATTTTTTTTTTTACTCTCCTCCACAGATATTATATTTATAAGGTAAGTTCAACTAATAATATCTGAGAGTTTTCTCTGCATCTCTCTTATTGTCTCCTATTGTTTTTTCTTTAATTAAATGTACTTTATAATCTTATTTTTAATTTTCTTCCACAGGTACTACGTTTTAAAAAGAAATTTACTTTTTTTTTTCTTTTTTTTAGGTAAGTATATAAAATAAAGAAATTTTTACATCATTGTGTTATTTCTTGTCTATCCTTGTTAAAGGAATGTCATGTTTTATATTAAACACTTCCACATAGGATTGGGTGCATTGTTATAAGGCATGCTTTAAAAGTGATTTAATAAAATGAGCGACATTTCACTGAGTGAGTTTAGCAATACTGATATATGAAAACATTGGTGGAAAATGATATTAAATGTTACATGGTGTTCTTTGCAGGGCTTTAAATCCTGTGTTGCAGTGATAATTCTGCCTCAGGATTAGGGGGATGGGGGGCTGAGTGGTAGTTGTATGGTCATGATAGAGCTACTCCTTTCTGAGCCATGGTTGAGGTGTGTTCATGATAGAGTGGTTCCATCATGGTTCTGCTTAGTCAATAGAACGTGTCAAGGATGCGCAATGTTAGTGTTGCGCAAGCACAGCGGCAAGTTCATTACAAATGTCATGCATTCTGAGGACAGCTGAGGCAATGCTCGTGATGGAGTGGCTTTGTGATGAGTATGGAAGGATTTAACAGCTGTTAAAAAAACCTGAGGGGTCTTTATAAAGAGAGTGTTGGTGTAATGTAAAGGGTACTTTAAAACAGATTGTGGCACCTTTATGTTGACGTTGCGTCTCTGCGCTAGAATTTCGTCACTTTAATTTTTATAATGACAGTGGAAATAATGTATCATATATACAACATTAATGAATCTAGGAGATATGTGACATTCTAAAGCCCTGTATCATAAGGAAGTGTTCCTCTGAAGTAATGCGTCTTGAAAGTGGCTGACTGTAATCCTTGAGATTTTACTCAGTGACTTTCAGGCCCATGCTGTTTCAAAACTGTGCATGTGCTTGAAGCAGGCGTAGGTCTTGACGCAGCAATTTGAATATAGGGGTATATTATCAAGGGGGTTTATCTGTGTTTTAGCTTTAAAAGCCAAGAAAGCAGAGATAAAATTAACTCTCTATTACCTAGCTGCCGCTAACAGCAGTTAGCGAGAGCTAGTAAGAGATAGCGACCATTTTGGGCCCCACTTTGCATGTCAGTTATATTTATCACTAATGAGATGCAAAGTGGGCGTGTCAAGATGTTAGCAACTGAAAATAGTCTCTAACATGGCTATCTCTTATTACTAGCTTTTGGAGATATTTGTGCTAAGCGGGAATATCTCTAAAAGGTAACATCTGCCCTGAGCAGTTCTTAGCCATGTTATCCAATGGGAGGTGGATAACATGGCTAATAGCATTAGGTCCCTATTGCATGAATAATGCTGACTTTTTTGTGATATTCATGCTTTGCAACGATTTTTACCGCATTTGCGTTAAACCTTGTTAATAGCAAGGTTTATTTGCGGTAAAAATCGGCGTGGGTGTTTCCCTTCTTTATATCTAACAGAATGTATTCTGTATGCTGTAGCAGGAGGACTACTACATACTTGAATATTCTTCAGTGCTTATATTCATTGAGACTGTCACAGAAGTTCAATGGATCCGAGATGCTGTTCTTGTGGATCTTGGCGACGGCCAAGCCGTTGTAGCAGTGGGAGTGAGGCCTCTCCAAGGGGCGCAGCGGAGCTCCTTTTGATGTTTACAATTGCAGATAGCAGGGTAGAGATGTCCGTGGAATTTATGGATGCTTAGTCACAGTAGAGTGTGCGCGGCGCCCCTAGCACCTCATTACGACACACAGGGGAGCCGAGTTGCACAGTTGGAGATCAGAGACTTAGGAGATAAATCTTTATAATAGCAAGGGCTCTAAGCGATAAAAAATCGCCCATTCTCGGTGTTAAAAAAGTATCACCGGTATCGGTGGTATTTTTTACGGTGTTAGTGCTTGAAGAAGAATGGTAACATATATGTAAAAGAAAATCCTGTAACAGGCTCAGTGTTTCACATTATCGCGTGAAAACAAAAGTTGTTTTCACACACCAATATGTCCCTTGTAATTAAAGGACGGAGTGGATCTAGTTTTATTTACTACACTGTTATGTGAACGATGTTGAATGTTTGATAAGAGGAGGGTTTAAAAGTTTTCCGATAAACTTTTTCTCAAGGGAAGTGGGTGGAGTGTTCCGTGTAAATTGGAGAATAGAAACTACTAAGAACCAATTGGAAGTGTTGTTTTCAAGTCACATGACTTCACATGCGCGTCTCAAGTGCTGTACGCGATAGGTGGGTGCGCGCACCCAGTCGCGCACTAAAAGAAAGCGGCGAGAAACTTTTCTTTATAATATGCTCTTGGAGCTCGCTTTGGTATAAAGAGTTAGTTCTGAAAAGAACTTTTTTTTTTTTTTTGGGGAAACAAATGTTATGTTGCTTTTGATTTCTTAAACTTGCAACGACATTTTTAAGTATGTCATACCATCAAAATGAAATGAAGAAATGTATCTTTTCTCGGAGCATTTATGACTCTCAATTTTGAGTTTAATTAGAATAAGGCTCTGCTCTCCGTATAGAAGAATTTCTCCACAGTCGTTGCATTTCATGTGCACCTTCGCAAGATATGGTCTCAAGTCCATCTCAGCACTCGATGGAGATACAGGTCGTCCTGCAGAAGATGTGCTGGCCACTTCTGATGGTAATAGCGTGGCCAGAGCTCTTGTCGATGCCTTTGCAAACTCTATAGGGTGCCTTTGTTTGACATGCCGCTTCATGGTATGTATGGAAAAGGAATATTTTTTCCTTGGATTTCCTCTTAAGAGCTCCGATTTGCATATCGTGCAGGTTACTTTTGGCGCATTCACTTTCTTTTGATCTTCAGGATAAGTGAAAAATTGCCAAATAAAAGATTCCTTTTTTCTTCTTAAAGGTGGTTGCTCATTTCCTTCAGATTCGGAAGATGAATGCGGAACGGCAGCCATTTCAGGAAAGTCTTCTGGAAGATGTTCGACGTTGTTCTCTCTTGAGAGTAGAAAAGAAAGTGAGGGAAGTGGGTGGAGTGCTTCGTGTAAATTCCAGAATAGAAACTACTAAGAACCAATTGGAAGTGTTGTTTTCAAGTCACATGACTTCACATGCGCGTCTCAGGTCCTGTATGCGATGGGTTGATGCGCGCACCCGGTCGCGCACTAAAAGAAAGCGGCGAGAAACTTCTTTATAATATGCTCTTAGAGCTCGTTTTGGTACAAAGAGTTAGTTCTGAAAAGAACTTTTTTTTTTTTTTTGGAAAAAAGTGTTATGTTGCTTTTGATTTCTTAAACTTGCAACAACATTTTTAAGTATGTTATACCATCAAGATGAAATGAAGAAATTTATCTTTTCTTGGGGCATTTATGACTCTCAATTTTGAGTTTAATAAGAACGAGGCTCTGCTCTCCGTACAAAAGAATTTCTCCACACTCGTTGCATTTCATGTGCACCTTAGCAAGATATGGTCTCAAGTCCATCTCAGCACTCGATGGAGATACAGGTCGTCCACCAGAAGATGTGCTGGCCACCTCTGATGGTAATAGTGTGGCCAGGGCTCTTGTCGATGCTTTTGCATAATGCTCAGGGTGCCTTTGTTTCACATGCCGTTGCATGGTATGTATGGAAAAGGAATATTTTTTCCTCGGATTTCCTCTTGAGAGCTCCGATTTGCATATCGTGCAGGTTACTTTTGGCGCATTCACTTTCTTTTGATCTTCAGGATAAGTGAAAAATTGCCAAATGAAAGATTCCGTTTTTCTTCTTAAAGGTAGTCGCTCATTTTCTTCAGATTCGGAAGATGAATGCGGAGTGGCAGCCATTTCAGCAAAGTCTTCGGAAAAATGTTGGACGTTGTTCTCTCTTGAGAGTACAGAAGATACTGAGGAAAGTGGGTGGAGTGCTGTGTGTAAATTCCAGAATAGAAACTACTAAGAACCAATTGGAAGTGTTCTTTTCAAGTCACATGACACACATGCGCTTCTCAGGACGTGTACGCGGTGACAATATCTAGTCGCGTACGTGATTTGGAAGTAGCGATCTTTTTCAGCGTAGTTTGTATGTCCTTTATAGTTAGGAACTAGCATTAAAAAACCTATGAAATTCACTGAAAAAACCATAGGTTTTACACACGTTATAGTTAGGAAGTAGCATTTGAAAAACCTATGAAATTCACTAAAAAAACCATAGGTTTTACACACGTTATAGTTAGGAAGTAGCATTTAAAAAACCTATGAAATTCACTGAAAAAACCATAGGTTTGACACATGTTATAGTTAGCTGGACATTTCACTCATATAAAACCAATGAAATTCCCCCGTTATAGTTACTTCAGCTAACTATAACTCGCGCGCCCGCAATGCACTGCTGATGACGTCACATATTACATCACTCATGACATGGTCAGTGACATCACTCATGACATCACTGATAACATCTAAAATGACATCACGTATAACATCATTTTTGTAGAAGAGTGGCAGACCTTTCCTCGCCCTAAAATAATCTTTATTACACACACTCAAAAATAGTAAATAACATTTTAAATACAATAAGTATACCAATTGCACTTAGAACACACATATTTAGTAATTTGAAAATATATATACAGAACCACTTATTCAGGAATACACATATATAGTCACTCATATTAAATACAGTGATTTAAATATGTACTCAGTCATCATATGTTCTTATACATTGATACATCCAAATCATCCTGTTACACACCGACACTCAACCATAGAGTTACTCACACATAACTTACATGTATTACTTTAAAACATATGTACTTAGTTAGAAAAAGACTCTTAAAAACATCATTCATTCATTTACACATTAATATATACATTCATACAGAAAAGGAAGAAATAGTAACCTATCTATCTACTATCCACATACAGTTATTCACCCATACAGTGTAGGACATATGCTGCCTACAACATATAGGAACAGTATGTCACTCATTCATGCATGTATGCAGTATGTAAGATTCCCTAATGTAGCATATTAACACTTAGACACTCAGACACTCTCACTAATATAGACATAATGTATCAGTCATATAGCTACTCACGAACACATGCAACCACTTAAACAAACTTTGCATTGCGGGCGCGCGAGTTATAGTTAGCTGAAGTAACTATAACGGGGGAATTTCATTGGTTTTATATGAGTGAAATATCCAGCTAACTATAACATGTGTCAAACCTATGTTTTTTTCAGTGAATTTCATAGGTTTTTCAAATGCTACTTCCTAACTATAACGTGTGTAAAACCTATGTTTTTTTCAGTGAATATATATATGTATATATATATATATATATATATATATATATATATATATATATATATATATATATATATATTCACTGAAAAAACCATAGGTTATAGACAATATATAGTTTGGAATTTGCATTTACAAAACCATGAAAATTCACTGAAAAAACCATTGGTTATAGACCATATATAGTTAGGGATTAGCATTTACAAAACCTTAATTTACTCGCACAAAACCATAGAAATTCGCATATATAGTTAGTTGCAATAACTATATATCGCGCACCCGCAATCCACTGCTGATGATGTCACATATTACATCATTCATGACATGGTCAGTGACATCACTGATGACTTCTCAAATGACATCACTGATGACATATCAAATGACTTCACTGATGACATCACTGATGACAACATCCAGTGACTGTATGTTTCTGTAAAGTTAAAATATGTCTTACATATTGAAGAATGAGTGGATGTATAAGTGTTTGGATGAAGGATTTAGTAGGTGCGTGACTGACTGTATGAGAGAATGATTAAATGAGTCTCACTGAGTGCATGGGTTAGTGACTAAACTGTCTTAATTTGTGCATCATTATTTCTGTAGTTCTGTAAACTGCTGCATGTGTGGATCAGTAGCTATATGAGTAACTATATGGGTTATTGATTGGTTGCCCAAATATTTGTATGGGAGAGTGAGTGTGTGTGTGGGGGTGGCTGGGAGGTGTGTGACTCTGTGCATAGATGTGTGAGCAGTTGATTCACTAGATGTATGGGTTCAAAAGTGCATGTGGAAACAGCTGTATGGGTGGTTGACTGTCTGCATGAGTGTATTGGTGAGTGATTGGATTTCTCAGTGCTACATGTCAAAGTAAGTACATATGTAAAACACAGTACATGTAAGAGTTGACATATATAAATAACTGTGCATAAGAGCCAGTGAATGTGTGAGTGGCTGTATGGATCATTGTGAACTTGTATCATTGATTGTATAAGAGAGTAAATATGTGTTAATATATGTTTGATTAAGTAAGGTGTGTATAACTGTATAGTTGAGGAAATGGAGGTGTGATTGATTCTTTGCATGACTGACTAGGTGTGTGAGTAACTCCATGGATGAGTGACAGTCTGTGAGTGTCTGTTTACACTGATTGTATCTAAGGTTATATTAGAGTCTAAAGAGGTTCATCGTATTATCACATGAATGATATAATCAGTAATGTCAAATGAGATGTTATCAGTGATTTCATCAGTGATGTCATTTGAGATGTCATCAGTGATGTCATCAGTGATGTCATTTGATATGTCATCAGTGATGTCATTTGAGATGTCATCAGTGATGTCATCAGTGATGTCACTGACCATGTCATGAATGATGTAATATGTGACATCATCAGCAGTGGATTGCGGGTGCGCGATATATAGTTATTGCAACTAACTATATATGCTAATTTCTATGGTTTTGTGGGAGTAAATTAAGGTTTTGTAAATGCTAATCCCTAACTATATATGGTCTATAACCAATGGTTTTTTCAGTGAATTTTCATGGTTTTGTAAATGCAAATTCCTAACTATATATGGTCTATAACCTATGGTTGTTTCAGTGAATTTCATTGGTTTTTTAAAAGCTAATATTTATAGCGGTAAAATATATTCTTTATTATGTGACATATCACGTAGCCACGTGAGACGCCCCATGACGCGTCGCATAAACGTGACGTATCGTCTCTGCAGTGCAAACAAAACCCGTAACGTAAGCGCGCCAGAGCACGCTTACAGATATATATATTTTTTTTTAACCTTAATTAGACAAAATCCCCACGTGCACATATCTTGAGGCCTTGCAAAGGCACATCAAACAAACAGTCCCTACAATTTTGCCAAGTTTGGTGGAAATCTATTCCTTTAAATTTTATTTTACTGTTTCTCTTGGTTTTCCCCTTGTTACGCTTACCGGAGCGCTACCCGGTACGCACACCGGACGCTCCAAAAACACAAGATGTCGGACTACCGTTACGCTGCCGGTTAGCTGCCCGGTTGGCGTACCGGGAAGCGCCTCTACCGCGAAAAATCACATTTTTTTTTTCTTTTGCCCCGCGGGGCACTTTAATATCCCCCTCATCAATCCTAGGGGGTCAGGAGGGGTCTAACTTGCCCCCTTTCCTTCATTTCCCCCTTCATTTTTCACCACCTCTTGTCTCTCGATCCTACCGAGAGACAAGATGGCGGCCGCTCCGGACTGTTTACAATGTTGACAGCCAATCAGCTTCTCCTCAGACTCCCGTTTTGCTGCCGGTTAGCTGCCCGGTTAGCTGCCAGGTTCACATACCGATTTGCGCCTCTACGACAAAAAATCGCAATTTTTTTATTTATTTTTTTTGGCCCCGCGTGGCACTTTAATATCCCCCTCATCAATCCTAGGGGGTCAGAAGCGGTCTACCTTGCCCCCTTTCCTTCATTTCCCCCTTCGTTTTGGCCTCCTCTTGTCTCTCGATCCTACCGAGAGACAAGATGGCGGCCTCTCCGGACTGTTTAGAATGTTGACAGACACCAGAGAGCCAATCAGCTTCGCAAAGCTCCGTTACGCGAAAAGTACGCGAACTGGTTCGCTATCCAGGACGCTGTCACAGATATATCTGTTTTTTTAAACGTTAATTTCTCAAAATCCACTGGAGCACATATATTGAGACCCAGCAAAGGCACATCGGGCTAACAGTCCCTACAATTTTGCCAAGTTTCGTGTAAATCCATTCAGCCGTTCGAGCTAAAAGTGAGGCCAAACGCCCTATGGAAAAATGAATGGGAAAAACGCGTTTTGGGACCCCCCTTTTTTCTCGGCCCCCCTTGACGAAACCCCCCCAGATTTTCAGGGGCTGATCAGAAACAAAATGTGCCATTTTCCTGAAAATTTCAGCCGATTCCGTCCACAAACGCCAAAGTTATTAGACATAGAATTTTCAAAAGTTCCATGGAGAAAAAATCCTAACTATATATACCTACTGGCTATCGCCAGTAGGTAATATATATATATATATATATGTGTGTATATATATATATTTAGGTGACTGACCATCAATGTTTTTTCTTTTCACCTAATTTACCACTCGCACTTTGACGAGTGTACAGATTGGTAATCCATAGATACCTACACCCTGACTTTCCCATTCTTGAATCAGGGTAAGGACAGACATTCATTTTTCTTACTCTATCACTGAGTTATGATGAAATGCTAGAAATCCTTCCTGAACTAGTAGGGCGTGAAACATGTCGACCCGACTCACATCACTCGCACTCATGATTAAACTGTGTTTCCTTATTGGTTGGAAGTACAGTTTGGCTTTTGTTTTTAACCTTACCAGAGGGACCCAGGAATAAATTTCTCCTTTCGGGTACCACTGTGGTATCTTTAATCCACAGTTCTATCCGCTCAGCATACTTGAACTCACCATCACGCCATTTTTTACTTTAAAGATCTGTGCTAAAGAGCCCTCTCGTGGGACCCATGGGGTATTGCAGCGCTGACCCCACGATGAGCAAAAACGCCCAATAATGAAGCAGGACACCCCCACGGGTGTGTGAGGGCAACACCTCCTAATAAGGACGCCCCTCCATCTTTTCTGCCCCCCTAGCATCCTTCCTGTATTCTCCCACCTGCATTTCTCTGTCTTCTTAGGAACCACTACCCCTCTGTGTATTACATACCTGTTTTTGGAAGCTAGTGTACTGACCTCTTTGCGCTCCCCGTCCCCATTAATTCTGTTGTATGATGCACATTCTCACACAAAGGGATGAATTTTCCCAATACTTTCAGTGTGTACCAGGCAAGGTGTAACCTCCCAGGAGTGTTAGGCCTTGCTTTCTATAAAAAATGGCAGGCCCTAAGAAAACTTTGAAAAATTGGTGCAAAATATTGGCTGTAATTACATAAGATGGTTACAAAATATGGGGGCTTACTTTTTACTTTAACATGGAAAAAAGTGACAAAAGCGGCGGCACAAGGGGCTTGTAAATAAGTCCCATGGTCATGAAATGTTACATGTCCCTTTATTTTTTAAAATGAATGCAGCATCTTTCTTCAGCATCTTGTGTATTTATTGAAAAATTAAACTTGCAAAAACTGATTCTATAAACCAGTTTCTATTGAATTGGATTCCACAAATGTTTCACCATGGATGTCATTGCCAGGATGATAACATCAATTCTTTATTATAGTATGTTTCTTCACTTATTTTCCAGTTTTGCAACCTCTCCCACACTTTCCTCTTTGTTTTAGAAATGTGTCCAGAACTACTCTCATTCTTCTTGGTTTCTTGCATTTCAATCAATTCTCTTAACTTCCTCTAGAGTGTTATGTTTCCTTTTAACAACAGGACACACTCCTTCCTCCATCACTCTTCATATTCACAACCTTACTCTTTGTGTTACATTTATATTTTTCTCCATGTTCGTTCCATCCCTGTCCTTGCAATGTCGTGGTGCCCCTTTACCTGTCTTCTCCCCCTGCATTTATTTGTACCCATCTTTCCCAACCACCTTTTCTCTCCCTCAACTTTTGTGTACTTCTCATTAACTCTCGGTGGTCATCTAATTCTGTAGATACCTTGATTGCCTTCAAATGCCCTATCCTTGATTGTGGGAGAAATAAAGACTAGCGACCCTGATTTTCTATACACCTCTCTCCCTTTTACCATTTAAAAAAATAATTATGCTTATAAATGTTATTAAATTAGAAATAGTAAGACATTTTGAGCTTTGCATATACTGGGTACAGGCTTCAACTGAGCTCCAGGTTTATTTTATTCTCACTGAAATCTTCAGATTTCCTTGAAAATCGGTTATCTTTACTTTGGTAATTTCCCATAATGGAGTTATCTCAACCTACGTTCGTCAGGCCTTCAGTTTCTATCATGGGAAATTGTCAAATTCAGGTAGAATCATATGTGATTACTGAGGAGCCCATTCACAAAGGTACATTTACATATGAGTAAATCTGCATGTGCAAAATGACTCCTACACGTTCCAGTGAATTTACTGCTTAGGGATATTCACGGTTTCCAAGTGTGAATGCACTCCAAAGTATCAACTTAAATCTCTCCACCCCATCAAACCAAGAGGATGAGATAGATATACTAGTGTAGTGTTACTACTTGTAATGTTTGACACATGGCCGGAGTAGGGAGCCATGTTTGCTTAGTTACTCATGCCTCTTTCTTTGCTTACAACCTGGGCGGACACTATTTTGTGGAGACAATGTATGTGTTTGTGTGTGTGTGTGAGTATGTTTGCGTGTGCGTGTGTGCGCGTGTGTGCGCATGTGTGTGCGTGTGTGTGCGTGTGCGTGTCTGGGTGTGTGTGTGTGTGTGCATGTGTGTGTCATCGGTAGCTATATTGTCTTAGTTCTCCATGCCTTCTTTGGTTGCCATGTGAGTGACAATCATTTTGTGGAGTGTTTGCCTGAATATTAATAATTTTTGCTACTTTTGAAAGCTTTTTGCTAGGAATATTAATTATTATGGTCCGGTAGGAGTCGTTCACTTTTTATTCTCTTATTTTTCTTATTATGTTTTTTTTGGTCCTGCGGATGATTGTAGTAGGTTATAGTACATGTTCAATTCATTGAATGTCCTATTACTTACCGGTAATCTTCATTACTCCTGGCCCCATTGTACTCGTCCCATTCCATAACTAAGTGGTGATGACCATCTCTGCGACAGAAAAAAAGAACAGGAGCATGCTGGGATACCCAACCCACTCCCTCCCACTGGGAGTACATAAACGGTACCAGCCCAGCATGCAGCCTGAAAATACCAAGCCATCAGCCGGAAGGCCGGCCACCAGGGAGGTAGGGAGGGGCGTAAGGAATGGGACGATGACAACGGGACCAGGAGTAATGAAGATTACTGGTAAGTAATAGGACATTACCCCCAGGTCCCTCCTGTCCTCGTCCCATTCGGTAACTAAGTGGAGAATTCCAAAACTGAGAACACAGCCTTCTGGAACCCCATCAGGGGATCCAGACCAAGAAACGGCACCCCAACAAGAGCAAAAGGAGCCCACAAGAAAGGGGAAAAACACAGGTAGGAGCGCACAACCAACCACTCTCCGAACCAAGCGGACAGAGCCGAGACCACAAAACCAGCAGGGGACAACCAGAAAAACACAAGAACCGCGCCAGGCAAGCCAGAAGGAGGCCCCACACGCAGAGACAAGTCCCAAGTGGACAACCAGAGGGGCTAAAACAAAGCCCCACAGCCCCCGAAAGAAGTCCAGGAGAAGCTGATGCACCCCAACGGAGAAACGGAGCCAGACAGGGCAACCGACTGGGGAGAAACTCCCAAGGGTGAAGCCCACAGACCTAGGCACTAGGCAGCCACCGAACCAGGGACCAAACAGGCCAACCCAGCCCAACGGCCATGAGCAGAGGAGAACAGGCTAAACATTGTGGCAGAGCCAATGGCCTAGGAAGGAACACAGCAGAGGCAAACCAGAGAGTGAAACACCCCCCCCTCACCCAAAATCAGGGAAGAAGGAGAACCACAGGTACAGAAAACCAAAAAGGACCACACCAAAAGTGAGGGGAAGGAAGACTAAACCGAAAAGGCACACCAAAGCAAGAGAGCAAGGAAAGACACGACCAACCACAGGACCACCCCAACATACCAGAGGAAGCCACCAACAGAGCCGCAAAGACCAAAGAGTCCAGAACCAGACAAGAAAACAGGCACCGACCCAGAGGAACAACCAGGAAGTAAAGGGGCAGGGAACCCAAGCAAGGCCCCCCCAGCCAAGGACAGCAGCAACAGGGAACCCGGAGGCCAGAAACCCACAGAAGGACCAGGCCACACGGCAGGACGGACCAACGGCCAACCCCAGCCGAGTCACTGAAGAGCAGCAGGAACAAAAAGGCTGCCCCACCGGGAGAAGAACCTGCGGCACAAGAAACGGCCAAGCGGCCAGGCCCGAGGCACATCCCCAAAGCAGGAGACACGAAGCCCAGCAACCCGCTCAACGGAGGCCAGAGAGAACAAAGAAGTGCAACCTGAAGCATATCCGGTAAAAAAAACAAGGCACAACCAAGAAAGACAACAACAGAGGCCGAACACGGAACAGGCCAAACCAAGCCCCAGAATCGGAAAGGAGGAAACACCTCCAAACATGAGCCGACCACCCATCAGGAGGATAAAGGAGGACACCAAGGAACCACTGAAGGCGACTCCCAAAAGGAGCAGATGAAGGGCAAAACAGGAAAGACCAACAAGGATGCCAACAGCCCAACCCTGCAGGACCCACAAATGCCCATGAAGTCAGCCGGAGAAACCGGCAGGCCAGCCAGCCAAGAGGCACCCAACACGGCACCACCAGGACCCGGAAGGAGAACCAAGAAGAGGCACAGCAGCCAACCACAGCCAGGCCACCCAGAAAGCGGAGCAGCAGAGGGATGGAGCCCAGCAGCCCGCACAACAGACCCAGCACCATAGCCAGCCACTAAGGAGCAGCACAGGAAAGGACAGAAGACCAGCCCAGGACCCCGCCAAAGCCCAAGACAATAAGTGGCCCGGAAAGGACCCTGCAGGGACCAAAAGAGGACCGAAGCAAACAAGGGCTCCACAGCATAGAGCCCGACACCTCCAAGCCGAGAGGCGCACCAGCAACTCACACGCACAGGCGAATAGGATGCCAATCACAGGGACTGCAAGGGGAAACCCAACAGGGTCAGAGCCCCGGCCCAATACCACACCGGAACAACCCAGGCACCAGAAACCAAAGGAGAGGAGCCTGGAAAAGCCAAAGGTGCACCACCCAACAAGGGACCGGGACCAGACCCCAACAAGGGGCGAAGGAACACCCCAGAGCCAACAAAAGAGTAAGGGACACAGACACCACAGGCCGATAACAGCCCACACAGGAGCACAGGCCAGAGCCCAAGACCTGAGGCAAAGTCACCCGCAACCCAAAGTGGAGAGAGAGGAGTGGGAACCTGCAAACTGGCCCACACACCCTGGGAGGCTGACACCCAACACCCCCAAGCAGGGAAAGGGCACAGCAAACAGGGCAGGCACAGGAGCTGGACCCCAGAAGAACAAGGGGCAACCCAATGTAGAGGCCAAGGAAGACCAACAAAACCCAGCAATCCCATGCAAATGGAGCGGCAGGCGAGAAGGCAAGCCCAAACTTTAACAAGCCAGCAACGGAAACACAAGACGGGGGAAGGAAACCACAACCAGAAACCAAACCTCAGCAACCCGCCAGCAGGCGAGAAGCAAACCCAACTCCAGACAGAACCCACCAGGGCCACAACCAGCACCGCACCAGAGCCAACAGCCCAACAAGGCCATGGCCTACCAGGACAGAGGGAGGGCACAACAGCCCCCCACCCACGGAAAACAAGGGGGAGTAACCAGCGAACCCACGAAAGGCAGACACCCCGAGCACGGGGCAAGAAAAAGCACCCGGAAAGATGCAAGAGGCGCCCAACAGTGAAAACCGCAGATGGGCAGGCAACCAGACAGGCACACCCAGACAGGCACACACCAGGCCCAAACCCACTGAAGAGCAGAAACTAATGGGCAGAAGAGCCGCAGGCAGCCGCAGGAAGCCTAAGAACTGCAAGGCAACAGGACCCGAAAAAGGGAAAAAATGCCTGGCAAACAGCCAGGGACAACCAGAACAGGCCACAGCAACAGGCAAAGCCAGGCGCACCCCAATCCAGGCACCAACCAGGGCCGACCAGGGATAACAGAAGCCTGCAGGGCAGGATGGCTGGAGGCCCAGAGGACAGAGCAAAGAGGCCACAAGAAGAAGCTAACAAACCCTGGGAGAGACCACCCAAAGCGAGCCACGGCCCAGCAAGCAGACACCACCCCAGGGAGGAAACATGGCTGACCCGGCCAAACCACAGGGCGAGAAGCAGGTGCAACAGAAGCCAGGGCCACTGGCCAGCACAGCAGGAGAGCACAGCAAGCAAAAAACTGCCAGGCGGCATGCACCATTTGGGATAGGCCAACACCAGACCCCCAGCCCAGATGCCAACCAGCAACCAGCGCTGAGCAAGCGAAAAGCCAGAAGGCCAGGGAACACACAACTCATGGAGGAAGCCCTGAAGTACCCCTCCCCCAGCAAAACCCTCAAAAATAGGTCAGCGACCCAGGGGAAACCACGGTCCAAGACAGGACAGCGAAGGCAGGGGAGTCAATGGTGCAGGCAGCCGATGATGCCTAAGGACCGACAGGAACCCGGGAGCATGGGGCAGCAGAGGCAGAGAACCAGTCGAGAGACACCAAGGGCCCTGGAACAAGACAGCAAATGAACCCAAGGCACACTCAAGCAGAAAAGCACAGAGGGCCAGCACGCAGGAACAGGAGCCAGCAAAGAGAAGCCCAACAGGAATCCATCAGCACCTGGAGAGGCTAGATAACGACAGGACCCAACAGCACCGGAAAGAAAGCAAGGAACCCACATGGCAAGGCCACAGGGAGACCAGCCGAACCCAGCACCATGACAGAGCGCAAGAAGGAGACCCGGAACCAAACCCCAAAATCCCTTAGCGGTCCAGGTGCACAGTGCGGCAATGACAAGAAGGCCTTCCAGGCATCAACCCAAACCCCCGAAGAGGGAAGGGGGAATACACAACAGCCAGGGCCGCAAGAAAACCCCATGGAAAGCAGAAAGGCCCACCAAACCAGGAACATCCAGGCAAATTCCCATTCAGGAAAGAACCAGATCCAACCTTGCCAACCATCAAAAGCACACAAGAGCAGGGGGACACAGGGAGGTATGGCCAGAGGCCAAGACAGTCGACGTAACCATGGAAGCACCAGGAGCCGAACATGTAACCTGCAGAGCAAGAGACAGAAACCATAAGGCCGCAGTCAACCACATGGAGAAAAAAGGGAACCACTATGCGGTACTCACCAAGGGGGCAGGAAGTGCACACCACAAGCCCACTGCCCTACCCATCAGCCAGCCCAGGTGTGCACCAAGAAACCAACGCGGGTGGAGAAGTCTGCCAGAAATTGCCTCCAAGGCCACAGCAAGGCCAGCCCCTGGATCGACAAAACTGAGCATCAGGGGCGCCAGGAAGAAGAGGAGGGTGGCAAGACACCAAAAGCCAGGCAGGGGGCCCAGGAGCATCACTCAACAGAGCCCCAGGACCTGACAAATGGCCGCAGCAGCACGTCCACCAGACCGACCAAGCCACAGGGAGACACGTACTGCAGCCTGGAAGAGACCGAGAGAAATGGTGCCCCAGTCGCAAAGGGCAGGGCAGCAAACAAGGGAGCTCCTGGCAAGGCGGGCAGGCCAGGAGAACGTGGAAAGGGGACGGCGAGGACAGCTCAGCAGCCCCGACAAGATGTTCAGCGAAGAATCCATCAGGTAAGTCCAAATGCGTCCCATTCTGTCGGGAGACAGAAAAAAAGAATAGTCTGCATGCTGAGCTGGTACAGCTTATGTACTCCAAGTGGGAGGGAGTGGGTTGGGTATCCCAGCATGCTCCTGTTCTTTTTTTTTTCTGCAACGGACATGGTCATCTCAACTTAGTTACGGAATGGGACGAGGACAGGAGGGACCTGGGGGTAATGAACTTTTGCCAGCCTTTCTCTAGCTCTCACTGGAGCCACATATGTCCTTTAGAGGTTCCTATTTTGAATTAGTCTATTGATATAACATTGTTATCACGATGATGATGGGCGTGATGGCATGTTTTGCACTGACAAGAACTGCCAAGTCTCACCCTCATCCGTTGTCTATTGTCCGCAGGTGCATGAAGGAGTACTGAGATGCCTTGAAGTCTGTTAATTAGCTGACACAGGAACCCGAGAGAACTCTCTGCAAGGTGCTTCTGCTCATGCTGCTGGCCAAAAATAGAGGATGACCCCAAAGAAGCAGGATCCGATCAAGACAGTGGCCAGTGAGGAGATGAACTCTGTTGCTATCACTCTCCTAAGCACTCATCCTTTTTCCAGCTGCTGCACCCTCCTCTGAGCAGAAAGACATTGGGGCATATTTTCAATGGCTTGTGATAGTTATTGCTGGCCGTGCTTAGCGATAATTATATTATCGCAGGCTATCTCAGGAATTTATCACCCTGGTAGCTCGTTATTAACAACGCATTTCTACAGGGCGTAACATTTTCAGAGATAGCGAAGTTATAGCCCTTTTGCAGGGAACATCGCTGGTTTTCCAGCGATATTCCCTGAGAAAACGGCGATAACCTTGCTGATACGACCCACAGGGTGGTATCAGCATAATCCACCCCAATGTTGGGAATAGGTAAGTCTGCATTTTAGCAGACGTTAGTGTTTGGAAAAAACAGCTGTTTTCTCCAAAAACTAACGTGTGCAAAAATGCTGGGGCAGCCTTGTAAATATCGCAATGTGAACATCAGCGATATTTGCAAGGTTGTCCATCCGGGGTAAGCCCAGTGACGCCCACTTTGCATCTCATTAGAGATGCAAAGGGAGGCGTTGGGAAAAAGGGTGCTAACATGCGTTTATGCATGTTAGCACCCTCTTTTTTAATCACAATTTCAAAATTTGTTATTGGATTTGCTGAGTGTATTCTTTGCAAGAGTTGTGTTGAACCAATTATGGGGATTAATTTGGTAAGAGTAGCTGAATTCCAGTGAATCCGTCTTTGAGTTGGGTTTACCAGGACTGTACTATAGCTATACATAATTTGATTTGACTGGGACTGTTGTGCTTTCCACTCTGTATTTAGCTGTAGTATTGCATGATCACTACCATCAGCAAAGTTGATTTTAAGTTGTAAAACTGATCTGAGCAGATCATAGCTACAGATCATGTAGTCCAGTAGTGAGAGATTACAGTTTCTTTGTCTTGTATTTGAGGCAGGGATGTCTCCTTCTACATTGCCATTTAATATTATTCCGTTTAAAATGGGTAGTGATGCTATTAGAATCTTCCCTCTTTTGTCCGCCTTATTTTCTTTGGGAAAAAGTGGAATAGAGATTCCCAGGGCCACATCTGTGAGCCAATTTGCCCATTTCAATATTAACTCATTAGATATTTTGCCGTTAAAATCACCCATGATGAAAAGCGATGGATAACCCAGATTTTCTGTTATTTGTTCGATGTCCTTTGGGATTTCTATAGTAAGTGCGTCCATTTTTACTCGGGGGGGGGGGTATTGATGTTATAAATTAGTAGATCTTTTAAGGTTTCCGGAGGGTTTGTCTCGCACTTGATTTTGATACATTGATGATTCTTTGAGTTAGTTGGAATTACTTCTTGTGCCCATTTGTAGTCTTCATTTATTAAGATCGCTATCCCACCTTTCGCGTGTCCCTGATCGACCTGTTCTGCAGGGATATCATATACAAAATATTTCTCCAGATTGAAGTTTTGTGTAGACCAAGTTTCTTGGAGGGCCACTATTGCTGGGGAATCTTTTGTTATTTCAGCCAATTTTTCTTTAGTTTTCCCCGCTATGTTCCAAGAGGAAATCGTCAAGCCTGTGCTAAACAGAGAGTTTGTTATCTTTAGTTTGTTTATTACTGTTCAGGGTTACCGAAATCCAGAACCAGGAATGATATCTCTTTGTCATTTCAACACTGGGGGTTTTCTTGCTCCAGATTTCTCTATCGCCGTTCTTTATGGACACAAATATATTTTCTGTAGCATGATCTAGAAAATTGGTGGTGGTGTTAAGAGATTGGTTGGATTGAAGCCTTTTGGAAGATTCATCTGGTATAGGTCTCTTTTGAGGTTCGTATTTTAATACTGGGGCCAGATCATAACCGTATTTGTGTAAAGTGTCGCTCTCCTGCAGTATGATTCCTGGGATAACTGGAGACCAAAATTCAACAATCACAATTGACATTTTTAATTTTTCTGGAAACATAACTAGTTTTATTTCGTTACGCGCTAGAGATTGTAACGGCCAAATTTTTTGTAGCAGACTGATAATTCGGCCGCGGTTGAGTGGTACTTCATCAGACGGGAATAGGTCTATGATTTCCAGGAAATTAGACCTGGTCTCCACTGTTTGCAGATCCTTTTTCTGTGTAGAGAGAGTTCCTTTTGAGATCTCTCTTAACGCTGGACTTGTCGGACCGTGTCCTGATGGTAAAAAATGTATTGCCTTAGGATTTATTTTACTCAGTTGGTCAGAGTGGTCTCTTTGGGTTTTTGCCGGCGATTTCTGCTCCTTTGCCTTCGTGGTCTGGGGTATTTCTGTGCTTTCCTCTATTTCCGGTAAAAGAGGAGAATTGGTCTGAAATCTTAATTTACGAGCTTTCTTTTTCTTAATTCTTCTTTGCGCCTTTCTCCTTTTTGATTTAATCAGCTTTTGATTTTTTTGGTCATTAGCGCTTTTTAGGCCCTGTGTGTCGTCATTGGATAGCACAATCTCGACAGTTGATTTAAGGTTGGATATTGCAGGGCTGTTCAAGGTGGAGTCAGATTTTATTTGAGTGAAGATTGAATAGTAAGCTACGGGCTGTTGGGGAAACACTGCTTTGGTTTCCTCCTTAGAAAGGTTTCTGAGAGAGTATGAAGGGTTAGAATACTGTTTGCCCTTAGGTTCCATAATTAGTTTCTTTCCGGTTTGGGTTGCAGTTTCCTTTGTTTTAGAAGGAAATGTTTCAACGTTTGCGTTATAAGAGTATTCCCCTTTACATTTACCACAGACTTCTGTTGTTGCTGTTGACTTTGTTTGCTCTTTCTTCCTTTTTTTCTCAACTTGGAATTTTAGTATTCCTAGTTGGGTATCGAGTGTTTGGTCAGAATTTTCCAATATGTTCCCTATATGAGTGAGAACTGCTTCCAGAATACTTTGCAATATAAACAAGGATTTGGATATTAGGGTATGGTCTTTATGAAGATCTATACTTTTAAAGAGAGAGAGATCTGGTGATTTTTCGAGGTCTGATGATTTTTGTGGAGTACTATTCTGTATGTTCTGGATTTCCTTTTGTGATCCCGTGTGGTATAATAAGTTTTTGATGTTGATATCTGGACATGTAATGCTATATTCTTGGGATTGTTGTAATTTGGATGATTCCGGTATTATTGAACCTACTGTAGTAGAGATCGGGATTAGCTCTTCCGATTCGATGGAGATACTTTTTTGAGGAGCTTCAGGTGTCCTTTGGTTTAGATTTTGAATTTGATGTATTTCATCCTTTCCAACCTCCTCCCTTTTTTTTCTTTAACTGTCTGATCTTTTTGTACTTGTCCCTGTTCATCTATGCTTAATTTTGTAAAATACTTTTTAATCCCAGGAATTACTACAGACTTTCCGGCGCTTGCCATCTTGCCCGTGCTCTTTCTAATTGCTTCTTCCGTTCTCATCCTCTTCATAGAGTGCTCGACCTTAGTTTTTTATAGGCCATGGCAGTGTAGTAAATCACTAAGTTGTTTTAGTTGTAGTTTTAGCTGTGCTATTTGCACCAGCCGTATGTTACTTGATAAATCTTGGCCACCTGTATGGTTGATATGGTCTCCTGTTGTCCACTACTTTAGAGCCACAATTAAAGTAGAGACTCTTGCCGAATTCCAATTGACGCAGGCAAAGAAATAGGGTTCCAAAGTGCCAGTACACAGGTGCGCCGCTCATGCAACACCAAGAACTAGCACCCCGTTCCTGCTCCCTGGCTCCGTTTCTTATAGAATTATAAAATGTTCATGCATATTAAACATTAATTGCCTGCCTTTCATTAGTTGGTTGTTATGATTCGAGTACCTCTGTTGTTACGTCCAGGAGGATTTTATGGCTCCAGCCTCACTTAGGTCGTCACTTGGGTCGTCAGTCGTGGCTGTGACCACTTACAGCAGTCTCTTGTGGCTCTGGCCGCACCCAAAGCGCCTCTCGCGGTACCTGACGCGTCCAGCAGGGGCTCGCGGCTCCGGCCACACAAAAAAAGAAAAAAACCACTTGCGGCTGTTGCCGCATCTGACGGGTGCTAGCGGCTCCGGCAGCACCCACAACGTCACTCGCGGTAGTTGCCGCGTCCTGTGATGGCTCGCGGCTCCGGCTGCACCAGAAAACGTCAAGAGCAAGGGCTCGCAGTTACAGCCGCACCAGCCGCACCCCAAACGCCACCCGTGGCTGACGCCTGCGACCAGCAGGCACTCGCGGCTCCAGCCGCAGCCTGCTCACCAATCGCGGCAGACGTCTTGCTCCAGCTGCGTCCGGGACAAAGAGCAGTACAGCCGCGCCCGGGATACCCCTCGGGCAGTAAGCAATAGGGTGCGGCTGGGCGCCGCAGTCGGCATCTCCTCGTCGTCCTTCTCGCCTTCTCGCAGCCTACGGCCCACAGCTTGTGTGCTCCACAGCGCCACCACTGGTTCCGCCTCAGAGTCAGGAAGGGAAGTGAATCTTTAAGCAACTTTACTACAAGACTAAGTTTTGACCTTGACTCTCAACATTGTCTTAAACTGTCTTTATATAAAAGTATTTCTGAAACTATAGAGTATAAGAAACCTCAACAATATATTAATTTTAACCTGTACCATGGGGTCAGGAGATCAATTGTTTTGCTCCGATTCGGAATACTTCCTGTAAAAACTATTACATTTAGGTGGCACTCAGAAGAAAACCCTATTTGTAATCTATGTAATGGTGAGGAGCAGGACTTGGAACATTTATTATCTACTTGCACAAATGCGTCAGTGGTAAAGGCAAGGAAAACATTTTTACGACCAGTTTATTCAAAATGCCGAATTAACTAAGTACAGGAATTGATTATTTTATGTAAAGTTCCGCCAAACGAATTTGTATGTCACAATTTTTACAAATTTTTAAAATCATTTTTAATTTTGTATTAGAATGAAATTTTTAACAAAATTGTTTAAATTTGAATATATTGTGTATTTAATATTTGTGGTTCTCAGTGGAGAACCTAATCAAATACAATAAAAACTTGAAACTAGCACCCTCTTGTAAATAGGGTGATAGTTTGATCTCCGCTTTTCGCCTTTTTAAGCCAAAAAAGCGGAGATAAAGCTCTTGTAAATATGCCCCATTGTGAGAAGGGTCACTCCTCTGTCACAACATGCTCTTTGAGAAAGACGAGTTATACTTTTCACTTGACTACTGTAGAACTGCACAAAACCAATACTGTTATCATTCTGTCATTTTCTACTATTAGCAATTATGCGTGCACTACAACTGTAATATCATTTGCATGATAGTCAGTTTGCTGGTGATGAGTGTGCGGGTGACTGTCTTTCTGGATTCTGTGGATATCCATCTCAATGTCTTTTGAAGCAGTCAGGGTGTGTGGAAGCAGAGTGATGATACTGCGTTGATTTGTCAGTTAATTGTGAGTGGGGAGTCAAGTATGATGCTGAGGTAACACGCGTGGTCCATAAGGTTAGGAAGGGTTACCAGTGCATCGGTCCATCAGAAGTCAGCCCAGGCTGATGGGGTTGGTCCAAGATGAGTACTTCGGTGCTGTCCTAGTTGAGCTTGAGGCAGCAATCTTTCATCCAGGTAGCAACGGCCTTCATCAGGTTATGAAAGTTGATTCTGACAGCTGTGAGTTCTTTGGTGAGGGAGAGGATCAGCTGTGTGTTGTTGGAGTAGGAGACAATTTTGAGTCCATGGTTTGTGACCATCGTTGCGAGGAGGGGTATGTAGATGTTGAAGAGAGTTGGGCTCGGTGAGGAACCCTGGGGCACTAAACAGATGATTTCTATAGAATCAGAGAGCAACAAGGGTTGTCTGACTTGCTGTGTTCGGCCTGTGTGGTACGGTTGGATCCAGTCCAGTGCCTTGTCATGGATGTCGACATCATGGAGTCTTGTGATTAGGGTATGTTGAGTGACGGTGTTGAAGACGGCTGAGAGGTCCTGTAGGATGAGGTTTGCGATTTCACCCCAGTCGAGGAGGGAGCAGATGTAATCGGTAGCAGTGAGGAGTGTTGTCTCAGTGCTGTGGTTGCTTCGGAAGCTGGTTTCAGGAGGTGTCCAGGACATGGTTCTCTTCCCCGAACTCAGAGAGTTGGAGGTTTATGACATTCTCAATGACCTTGGCTGGAAAGTGTAGTAGGAATTTGGGTCTTAAGTTATTGGGGTCTGTTGGGTCAGCAGATGGCTTCTTCACAGGGGGTTTATCTCAGAACATTTCCAGTCATAGAGGAAGGTGGAAGTTTTGATGAAGCAGTTGATGGTGCAGCAAAGGTGTGGTGTGATGTAGGTGGCTGCTCAGTGGAAAATGTGGTTTGGGTAAAGATCTGATGGGGCTACTGAATTGATGCTCTTTATGGTCTTAAATGAGTTGTCTGTGGTGAGTGGAGTCCAGTTGAGCATGATCTGTTGGAGTCAGCATGGTTGCGTGCAGTGGTGATGGGTGTAGTGGCCGGGTCTTGGGTATCGGAGCTGTCATAGATCTGCCTGATCTTGTTGTGGAGGAAGGCACCAAGTTTGATGCAGAGGTTTAGGTAGGGTGGGACAACTATGGTCTTGCTTTTGGGCCTGGTGAAAGATCCGATGGGGCTACTGAATTGATGCTCTTTATGGTCTTAAATGAGTTGTCTGTGGTGAGTGGAGTCCAGTTGAGCATGATCTGTTGGAGTCAGCGTGGTTGCGTGCAGTGGTGATGGGTGTAGTGGCCGGGTCTTGGGTATCGGAGCTGTCATAGATCTGCCTGATCTTGTTGTGGAGGAAGGCACCAAGTTTGATGCAGAGGTTTAGGTAGGGTGGGACAACTATGGTCTTGCTTTTGGGCCTGGTGAACTCTGATGTTAGTGAAGAGTTCTTTGCTGCTGTTTGCGTTGGTGTTGAATCTATCTTGGAAGGCTGTTTTGTTTGTGATTTTGAGACAAAGAGGTGTGTGTTGACGACGGATTTGAAGGTTGTGTGGGTTTCCGGGGTTTTATTGTTCCTCCATCTCTTCTCCTGTAGTCTGCAGGTGCACCTGGACTAGTGAAGGGTGGGAGTGAACCAGCTGGCATTCTTGGAGTGTTACTTGCCTGGTGTCTTCTTGAGGGATACCAGCATGTAGGTGCAGCTGGAGATCCACCGGTGAAGGTCGAGCACTGCAGTGTTAGCGTCTATTGTTTTGGCAGAGTGGTTGTACTGAGTAAGTCGACGAGAAGCTCTTCATGACCTTGTTCCAGTTGAGATGTGGGGCAATGAGGCCAGCGGTGTATGGTGGGTGTGGTGAAGGCGAGATGCACGCAGTGGTGGTCAGTCCAGGGGAGTTCAGTGGTGTGGCTGTAGGTGATGTTCCTGCTGACGGAGCCGATGGGGTTGAGCATGTGTTCGTCTCTGTGGGTCGGTGCGGTAACTAGCTGCTTGAGTCCAATATTAGCAAGGTTTTCAATCGGGAAGTGGTGTTCTGGTCATATGGGGTTGTCCAGGTGGAAGTTAAGGTCTCCGAGTAGGATGTAATCAGTAAATTTGAGAGCCTGGGGTGCGATGAGATCTACAATGGTGTCGGTGAGGGTGGTTGATGGCTGGGGGGCCTGTAGAAGAAGGTGCAGATGAGAGTGGTGTTGGGGTTGCTCTGGATCTGGAAGTGGAGGTGTTCCATGGTTGTTTTTGGGTCGTTTGTGTTTGTAAAATTCGGTGGGTGTTCTTGTGGATGATAGCGATGCCTTATCTTGGTCGGTAGGCGAGGTCCTTGCAGGGGATTTTTTAGCCTACAGGGATGGCAATGGCAAAGTCTGGTCCAGACAGCGGTTGGTCCAGGTTTCCGTCATGAAGGCGATGTTGGGAGAGGCGTCATTGAGGTGGACCCAGATATCTGTGGTCTGTTGACGAGAAAGTCACGCATTGCTGGAATCATGTCGCAAGCGCAAGGCAACTTCAGCAATTCAGGGGGAGGCCTATCTGCATTGTGCTGCATCACTCCTTACCCCTGCTTCAAGCAGATGTAAGAATTTTACGCCGTTGCATCCTAGAAGTCATGCAGTGAAATCTTGCAAAATTCACTGCGTCACTTCTACGGGGCTCTTTTGCGTAGGATCGCCCACCCTGCATACATTATACCTTATGCAGGAATAATGTGACGCAAGGCTTTGCAATGTGACGCATCTCCCTAGATGCGTCACGTTGTAATTGGGCTGCATTTTTACGCTGCGACACAAAAAGTGATGCAACTGCAGCACCTAAACGACGCAAGGCGCTTGTAAATCTGCCCCATTGTATTTAGTGCTATTTTCACCACAATGCCCTTTCACCTCCAACCTATATGCGAGATGCATTTTCTGCTAAGGCAAAGCACTAACTGTGACTCGTGAATAGCGAGCAGCCATTCACCCCTACTAAATATTAACTGGTCTGAGGATTTTCCACCAACTTACTCCCAGCAGTTGATTCTAGTTTCTTAACCAAAATGCACCCTCACATTCAAAATGTAAAAGAGAATGTATTGTGCGCTAAGAAAATATAACTGAATGCAAAAGAATTATGTATTTTAGTATATATTTTATATGTATGTGGCCTATATTGTTTGTTAAGTACTGCATTTTTTAAAATATATGTATTACATTTCTAGAAGTTACAGATTTTTTTTAAAGTAATTTTTGCGTTTTAGTACCATAGCGGGTTGTGGGTTTACAGGGGAATAAGGTGGGAGGTAATTTAATTATAGTAAATTGAATAATAGTTTTTAGAAATTATTAAATATTTGTTAATACATTTAGTGTTTTAGTTCTGTAGCAGGTTCTGGGTTTATTGGGGAATAGGGTGGGACGTAATTTAATTATAATAAAGTAATAATTCATTTTTATTTTGTGGTATTGATAATTAATTTAATGGTAAATAATTAATTAATAATTGGTAAATCATTTTAATTAATTAAATAATTGATAATTATATCAATTGTGTTAATGTATTTTAGGAACAGGGTGTCGGTTTTTTAGGGGAATAGTGTGCTAAGTAATTTAATTTTAATGAAGTAATGTTTAATTTTAATGTATTGGTATTGATGAATATGTTATTGTTAATTAATTATTAATTGGTAATGTCATTTTTGTAAAAGTGATAAATGCAGCCCTCTGCTATCTAACACTTTCCCTACAGTTACACTCTCTGGAGTTGGAATAGTAATGTATACCCCTTCCCTATCCAACACTTTCCCTACTTTTTGCACTCCCTGGAGTGGGAATAGAAATTTTTACTTCTCCGCTATCCAACACTTTCCCTACTGTTGCACTCATCCGGCTTCATACCGTCCAATTTCTCTTTTGATTGTAGATGGAAAGATTTATTCAAAATTCCTTGCGACCTGGCTGTTGGCAGTTATAACACCACTGGTTTCAGTCCGACAGCATGGATTTATTTCAGAACGGTGGACGACGAACCATGTTAACAGAGTCATAACACTGTTGGATAATGCTAATTGTAGTGGGTATGCGTTTAGCCTTATATTATTAGATGCAGAGAAGGCTTTTTATTGGATCGCATGGGGATTTTTGTGGGCATTGTTGCGCCTCCGGGTGTTTCGGCAACAGTTTGTTTCTGCCCTGCAAACATTATATTGTCAATCTTCTGCTAGAATTTGGGTAATGGGCCTAGAAACCAAGCCTGTGCAAATCACACGTAGGACAAGGCAGGGTTGCCCCTGCTCCCCCCTATTATTTTCTTTATACATTGACCCGTTTTAAAAAATGGTAGAGCACAGTCCTAAGATTGAATCGGTAATAGTGAGGCAAGATCATTACTGCGTCTTCGCATACGCAGATGATGTTGCTGTAGTTACTCACAGCCCATCAACCGCTATGCCTGAAATAGAATTACTTGCCGCACAATACGGGGCTGTGTCAGGGTATAAACTAAACACATCTAAGACACAAATACTCTGTGCTAATATAGCGGCATTTACGACGAAAGGGTCTTGAATGAGGTGGCTGATCTTGGGATTCGATTCGGGCATGTTTAAGTGCATTGGTTGAGGTCAACTGGGCAAGATTGCTGGGGGCAGCACGTAAGCAATTGAATCGTTGTGAATGTTTACACCTGGCTATGGTCGGTAGATGTAATATTCTGAAAATGCTAATTCTACCAAAATTTTCTTTCGGGCAGTGCCCGCGCCAATCTTGCTCCATTACAATCTCTATGTGCCAGGTTCCTATAGGCTCAAGGTAAAGCACGAAGAGTCATGCGGTATATGATCCTGCCACGGCTGTAAGGGGGGTGGGCTGTCCCAGATTTTACGTTGTACTATTATGCTTGTATGTTGAAGCATATGAATATATTATTAACTGGGGCAGAACTGATTTGTGTGGCTGAATCCCCCTCTATTTAACAAATGCTGTTGGGTAGCGATGCAAAAAATTGACTTTTTATCAGTCTTGATACGAGCTATTATAAGCGAACGAGATTTAAAGTTCTTAATGCTGCTTATAAGGTCTGGCTAGCGGTTAGAAAGAAGTATAAGATGGAAAGGGTATCTTGTTAAACTCCCCTAACTGCAACCATGCTTCTGCCATTGATATTTTGGGACCAGGTGATGGATAATTGACGAGATAAAGGGGCTTCCTGTGTTGGTGATTTATTTCTCGGTGAGGGATTAATGCCTTTTGATATGTTAAGGGAGCAATTTTACCAGCCCCGGTGTGGCTTCTTCAAATAATTTGAATTTGAATTTTTAACAATTTGTAGAGCGCACATTCACTAGGCAGTTTCTTGGCGCTATAGGATTTCAGAACTGGGGAGGATGTCGGGGGCTATAGGTTAAAAGCTTGCTGGAACAGAAAGGTCTTAAGGACTTTACGAAACTCAGTGTAGGAGGGGGAGGATCTGACAGAGGGGGAAGGGAGTTCCAGAAGGTGGGCGCAAGTACCGTAAATTTCTGGCCGCCAGATCGTTTTTTCTTGAATCGGGGGATAACTAACAAGGATTTGGTGGAGGAGCGTAAGTCTCTGGCAGGACTATAGTTGGTGATAGCAGAGTTAATGAAGGCGGGGGCAGTTCCCGCCCGGGCTTGGAAAGTAAGACAGCCAAGTTTGAAAAGGGCTCTTTGTTTAATTGGTAGCCAGTGAAGGGCCATGAGAAGGGGGGAAGAGTGATGATATTTCGATAGGCCATGCACCAGGGGGGCTGCCTTGTTCTGCACCAGCTGAAGGCGTTGAAGTGCATAAGAGGGGGCACCATTATAAATGAAGTTCCCGTAGTCGATCTTGGATAAGACCATTGCCATTACAATCAATTTAAGTGCAAAGGGAGAGAAAAAACAGAATACTTCCTAATAATGCGTAAGGTAAAGAAGCAAGAAGAGACAACAGAATTGATGTGGGTGTGAAGTGTCAGGTGGTGATTGAGTGTGATACCAAGGGTCTTAACTGAGGGAGAAGGGGAGGGAGGAAGACCAAAAGAAGAGGGCCAAGAAGGAGGCGACCAGAGGTTGCCACTGCCTCCAGTCAGAATCAGCTCTGTTTTATCCGGGTTGAGTTTAAGATGGTTTGCGTTCATCCAACCCCGGATAAACAGCAAGAAGGACTGGAAGCTGGTAATACCTAGTGAAGAGGAGGAAAAATTAAAAATGAGTTGGAGGTCATCAGCATAGTTGTAGACTGTGACCTCCATTTGTTGAAGTGCAAAAATAAGAGGAAAGATATAGAGGTTAAATAAAATGGGGGAGAGAGAAGAGCCCTGGGGGACACCACATTTCACCCTGCTAGGCGGGGCCGAAAATTCAGCAAGGTGGACCGCCTGAGGACGGCCATCCAGGAAGGAACCTGTCCAGGTTAGAACCTGCTCCCCTATGCCCCCCGCCTTGACACGGGACAGAAGGATGGAATGGTCTACCGTGTCAAAAGCGGCGGACAGATCCAGGAGGACCAGGGCCTGGGGGATGTTAGTATCGAGGCCCTCTCTGAGATGGTCCGTGACTGAAATGACCACCTTTTTCAGTAGAGTGGCGGGGGCGGAAGCCCGCCTGGCAGGGAGCGAGCTAGTTACTGTTCTCTATAAAGGAGCTGAGCACCTGGGTGACATGGGACTCTTCTACCTTTCCCAGATAAGGGAGAAGGGATATAGGGCGGTAATTTGCCGGGGAAGAAGGGTCAGCCCCTGTTTTTTTTAATATATTTATTTATTTATTTATTTATTTAATTTATTTTGTGTACTTGTAGAGCGCAGTCCTGTCACCCAAAGGGCATCCTGGCGCTTTGAACTTGAGCGGTTGCACTATTCGCTTACTCAACAATTTTAGGAAACAGATGCGTATAGGGAGGATTATGGTGGTCTTAAGAGGCCGGAACGGTGCCAGAGGTAAAGCAATTATTCAGGAGAGTGAGGACGGGGGATGGGCATGCAGAGAAAAACTGACGGAGAATGCGTGCCTACAAATTCGTGACTACTTACTCAAAACACAATGTGAAATACAAACTAATCCCCGTATTGAAGCTGTAAGGAGAAGCGCATGGATTGGTACACTCTATACCCTCTTGCTAGACACTTGTGAGAATGATCTGGATTCATAAATGGGATATTAGACTGGGGTGCTCTGGCACTCGGCTAGAAACTTCAATTGAATTAGCGGGGAGACTGTTTCTGTCAGCTTTCTTTCTATAATATACTCCAGCTAAAATATCTAAATGGGGGGGGACCTAACGAGAGTAAGTGTTTTCGCTGTGGGAGTAATGATGCTGATGTGGTACATGTTTTCTATATGTGTGGGCACTTAAGTACTCTGTTTGAACATATAAAAAAAGTTTCTAGCCGAGATTGTTGGTAGACCTGTACAACTATCTGCCGCTCAGGTATTGCTGGGGGTGGCGGTGAGATCCACAACCACCGATCAACCAGCCGGTAAATCTCGATACTTGATTTTCTCAGCTACAGCCGTGGCCAGACTTTGTATCACCTCAATGTGGTTGCAAAAGGATGCTCCTTCTTTTGAACTCTGGAGAGCCAGATTTCTGTCAATATTTAATGTTGAGTACAGTTTGTATGCTTTGAAAGGCAGACGGAAAATGAAATTAGGGCATGAGATCTGGGGACTAGTCCTGGCCTACATGGATGCATAAATTCCGCTAGTCTATTTTTTCTTTTCGGCCTGAATAGTTCCTTTATTATAGTAGCTGTTAGTTCCCTATATGCATATGTATTGGCAAAAACCTCTCTCTCTTTGTTTTTTTTGTTGTTTTTTTTCTTTTTCTCTCTTCTTTTTACAAGTTTATGATTTCACAGGTTATATGGCCAAATGTTGTATAGCAAAATAGTCTGCTATGATTCTTAGTTTTTTCTGTGTACCTCTGCTGTATCATATGTGTTTTGTTATGTGTCTTCATGGATTTTCAATAAAAAAATAAATAAAAAAAGAATATCAGTGACCAGAAAATCGACCTGAAGGCAGGAACTATTGTTTTTGTTAATACCAAAGTCAGTTATATCTTTTGTAAAAATATTGTTGTAAATAATATCTAAATTTATTTTAGTGTTATATATTTTAGTATGTATTTTATATGTATGTGTCCTATATTGTTTGTTAAGCAATGATTTTTTTTAATATATGTATTACATTTCTAAAAGATACAGATTTTTTTAAAGTAATTTTTGTGTTTTAGGACCATAGCAGGGTTGTGGGTTTACAGGGGAATAGGGTGGGAGGTAATTTAATTATAGTAAATTGAATAATAGTTTTTAGAAGTTTTTAAATATTTGTTAATACATATAGGGCCAGATGTAGGAGAGTAAATACCGGTCGGTAACGGCCGATTTCGGCCGTTACCGACCGGTATTTATGATTTGGCATCTAGTGGCCATCATTTTACAGAATCGGTAAATTTACAGATTCGGTAAATTTACCGAGTCTGTAAAATACCAAATCGGTAATTTTACCAATTCGGTAAATCCACATGTAGGTGACACTCCTAAGAGTGTCACAGGCCCTTAAGAATCGGTATTTTACCACCCAATCCAATTGGGTGATAAAATACCGAATTCAGGTGTGCATGCACATCTGTGCATGCACACCTGTGCCATGTGACACACAGACATGCCCTTAGGGCATATATGTGTGCCACATGGCACACAAGTCCGGAATTGGGGTGCTAGAGGGTGTCAAAGTGAGTCAAGTCAAGTCAAGTCAAGTCAAGTAATTTATATAGCGCGCTACATACCCAGAGGGTCTCAAGGCGATTGAAGAAGGGTGGGGAATTACTTGTCGAATATCCAGGTTTTAAGTTGCTTTCTGAATGCTAGGTGGTTTTGAGTGAGGCGAAGGTGAATGGGGAGTGAATTCCAGGTTTTAGCTGCCAGGTAGGAGAAGGATCTTCCTCCCAGGGTGGTTTTGTTGATGCGAGGAACAGCAGCAAGGGCTTGGTTGGAAGAGCGTAGCTGGCGGGAGGGGGTGTAGAAGGAAAGTCGCACGTTGAGGCATTCGGGTCCAAGTTCGTAAAGTGCTTTGTGTGCGTGGGTGAGGAGGCGGAATGTTATCCTCTTGTTGACAGGGAGCCAGTGGAGGTTTTTCAGGTGACCAGAAATGTGGTCTTTACGCGGGATGTCTACTATGAGTCTGGCAGATGTATTCTGGATGCGTTGCAGTTTTTTCTGGAGTTTTGCGGTGGTACCGGCGTATAGTGTGTTTCCGTAGTCCAGGCGGCTTGTAACCAGTGCGTGGGTGACTGTTTTTCTGGTTTCGGTGGGGATCCAGCGGAATGTTTTTTTGAGCATGCGAAGAATGTTGAAGCAAGATGATGAGACGGCGTTGACTTGTCTGGTCATTGAGAGTGAGGAGTCCAGGATGACGCCCAGATTCCGTGCGTGGTCTGTCGGGATGGGTGCTTTTCCAAGGGCCGCTGGCCACCAAGAGTCATCCCAGGCGGAGGGGGAAGTACCTAAGATAAGGACTTCTGTTTTGTCTGAATTCAGTTTTAGACGGCTGTGCTTCATCCACTCTGCTACCTATTTCATTCCTTCATGTAGGTTGTTTTTGGCGGTGTTAGGGTCTTTGGTGAGTGAGAGGATCAGTTGAGTGTCATCAGCGTAGGAGATGATATTGAGGTTGTGTTGGCGTGCAATGGTCGCAAGGGGGCTCATATATACGTTGAAGAGGGTGGGGCTGGTTGAAGATCCTTGTGGTACGCCGCAAATGACTTCAGTGGCCTCTGACTTGAACGGTGGGAGGCGGACTCTCTGAGTTCTTCCGGTAAGGAACGAGGTGATCCAATCAAGTGCTTTTCCTTGGATTCCGATGTTTCTGAGGCGTTGTAACAGGGTGCTATGACAGACTGTGTCGAAGGCTGCCGAGAGGTCGAGGAGGATGAGGGCGACTGTGTCTCCATTGTCTAGTAGTGTTCGAATGTCATCTGTTGCTGCGATGAGTGCGGTTTCAGTGCTGTGTTTGGCTCGGAAGCCAGACTGTGAGGAGTCAAGGGATTTGTTGGTTTTGAGGAAGGCGGCGAGCTGGTTGTTGACTGCTTTCTCGATGACTTTGGCCGGGAATGGGAGGAGCGAGATGGGGCGGTAGTTTTTGAGTTCGGTGCGGTCAGCTGTGGGGTTTTTCAGAAGGGCGCTGAGTTCGGCGTGTTTCCAGCTTTCCGGGAAGGTGGCGGTGTTGAGGGAGCAGTTGATGACGTCTCGGAGGTGTGGTGCTATGATGGAGTCTGCTTTGTTGAAGTTGTGGTGAGGGCATGGGTCAGTGGGGGATCCTGAGTGGATGGAGTTCATCAGGCGGATGGTGTCCTCCGTGGAGATTGGGTTCCAGTCATTAAGGATGCTCAAGCGGGGTGAAGGTTCGGCATACGGTTGGGAGGGTTGGTCTCCGGTTTGGTTGTCGAAGCTGTTGTGGATGTCTGCGATTTTGTCGTGGAAGAATGAAGCTAAGGAGTCGCAAAGGGTTTGAGAGGGAGTGATGTTGTTGGAGTTGGCAGTGGGGTTGGTAAATTCTTTGACGATGTTGAATAATTCCTTGCTGTTGTGGGCGTTGTTGTCAAGTCTGTCTTTGAATGTGGCTTTCTTGGCTGTCCGGATCAGTTGGTGGTGTAAACGGGTGGCGTTTTTGAAGGCGTCCCTGGTGCTGTTGTTTGGGTCTTTTTTCCAAGCCTTCTCAAGGGAGCGACAAAGTTTCTTGGATTTCTTAAGATCATCGTTGAACCAGGGGGCGTTTTTGCTGCCTAGTTTGATTTGACGTTTTTTCAGAGGTGCTAGGTTGTCGGCGCTGTTGGTTAGCCATTGAGTGAGGTTAATGGCTGCTTGGTTGGGGTTCGATGAGTGGGCAGGGAGGTTTTGAAGAAGCGATGAGGAGATCTGGTCGATGGTGATTTTGTTCCAGTTTCTTCGCAGAGTAGGTTGAGGATGGTTGTGGGTTGTGGTTTTTTTGTAGGCAAAGTGAACGCAGCTGTGGTCCATCCAGTGGAGAGTTGTGGTGTGACTGAAGGAGATATGTTTGCTGGAGGTGAAGATAGGGTCGAGTGTGTATCCTGCATAGTGGGTGGGGGTGTTAACTAGTTGTTTGAGTCCGAGGTTAGAGAGATTGTCCAGAAGAGTGGTGGTGTTGTTGTTGTTATTCTTTTCCAGGTGATAATTGAGGTCTCCTAGTAGAATGTAGTCCTCGGAGGGGAGGGCGTGAGGGGTGATGAAGTCAGTGATGTCTTCACTGAATTGTGATCGGGGTCCTGGCGGTCTGTAGAGGAGGGTGCCTCTGAGTGTGGTCTTGGGGTCGGTGTGGATCTGGAAGTGGAGGTGTTCGGCGGAAGCGAGGTTGAAGTCTGAGCTGGTTGAAATGCGGATGGAATTCTTATGGACGATGGTGATGCCTCCTCCTGTTTGGTTGGTGCGGTCATTTCGGATGATCTTGTAGCCTTCCGGGATGGCTATGGTGATGTCTGGAGCTGATGAGGCGTTCATCCAGGTTTCTGTTAGGAAGGCGGCGTCTGGAGAGATGGTGTCTAGTAGATTCCAAAGGTCGATGGCATGTCTATGGACCGAGCGGGTGTTAAGCAGGATGCATTTAAGGTGGTTGGTGTCGGATCTCTGTTTGGTGTTTGTTGATGTGGAGTTGGTCTTGGTGCCGTCAAACTTGCAGGAGTTGCATGTAAAGGGTCCATGGGTCTGTCCAGGTGCGGCTTGGGTGCAATTGGGGAGACGGCCGGGGTTTAGTGCTAAGAGGGTGGAGGCGTCGTATGTAAGGCGGGAGGGCTGGGCATTGCGGGGACCAGGGGGTCTGGCGCTGGGCGCGGGCCAGGCGCGGACGGGCGTAGACGGGCTTACCTTTGGCGCACCTTCGGCGCACATGGGGCGCAATCGCTGCTCGTTAACGCTGCACGTAAAAGCATCTGTCATAGATGGATGGTGTAGGGGAGGGGCGAGGTAGGGTCAGCTGGGAGGCGGGGCGGAGGTCAGGGCAGGGAGGGACAGCAACAAAGCACAAAATGGCAGCAGGACAGTAAACGAACCTGAAATGGAGGTACAGCCGGAACGCGAAGCTATGCACTAAATAAACAGATGTGTCCAAGCACAAGACAATCCTCCTGGCTGCGCGTTTTCAAACAGTGGCACAACGCTAATTATTTACTGTGCAGTAATTGGTTCCAAAGCGTCTAGACTATTTCAAGTGCTACGAGTATTGATTAATGCATACGAGCGGCTGAAATGTATTAATGCTTGTGGGCGCTGCGAGGTCAATACGGTAATGGCACGCTACGTTTACACAGCTGATTGAAATGCGATATGGAACAAATGGCAGACAGTCAGGGCAGTGCAGAGTCAAGAGGGGCGATGCGGGTGAGCGTAAGCAGATAGGCAATTTAAGAGCAGCGAGAAATACAAGTGAGCGCTACGATACCGCAGTGTTCAGTGCTGGGAGCTGCGAGGGGAGCGACCGTAGCTGCACCCTTGCAGGATTCTGTATTTACCGATTCGGTAAATACCGAATCGGTATAGCCCATTGATTCCTATGGGCTTCATGGCCAATAGGAATCAATGGGCAATACCGATTCGGTATTTACCGAATCGGTAAATACGGAATCCTACTGATTCGGTAATTCTTAAATTTGAATTACCTACATCTCCCCCCTTCATATTTACCGACCCTTAAATACCGAATCGGTAAAATTCGGTATTTAAGATTAGGTAAATATGAATTACCTACATCTGGCCCTTAGTGTTTTTGTTCTGTAGCAGGATGTGGGTTTATAGGGGAATAGGGTGGGATGTAATTTTATTATAATACAGAAATATTTCATTTTTATTTTGTAGTATTGATAATTAATTTAATGTTAATTAATTATTTAATAATTGGTAATTAATTTTAATTAATTAATTAATTGATAATGATATCAATTGTGTTAATTTATTTTAGGAACAGGTTGTCGGTTTTTTAGGGAATAGTGTGCTAAGTAATTTAATTTTAATAAAGTAATTTTTAAGTGTAATGTATTGGTATTAATAAATATGTTATTGTTAATTAATTATTATTTGGTAATGCCATTTTAAAAAAAAAATTGATAAGCATGTTAAATGCAACCCTCTGCTATCTACCACTTTCCCTACAGTTACACTCTCTGGAGTTGGAATAGTAATGTATACCCCTTCCCTATCCAACACTTTCCCTACTGTTGCACTCTCCGGAGTTAGAATAGTAATGTATACCCCTTCCCTATCCAACACTTTCCCTACTGTTGCACTCTCTGGAGTGGGAATAGTCATTTTTACCCCTACGCTATCCAACACTTTCCCTACTGTTGCAAATCCTGGAGTTGGAATAGTAATTTTAACCCTACGCTATCCAACACTTTCAATACTGTTGCACTCTCTGGAGTTGGAATACTAATTTTTACCCCTACGCTATCCAACACTTTCCCTACTTTTACTTTCTTTAAATAGGAAATGTAATCTTCACCCCTATGCTATCCAACACTTTTCCTATTGTTGCACTCTCTGGAGTGGGTATGGTAGTTTTTACCCCTACGCTATCCAACACTTTCCCTACAGTTGTACTCTCTGCAGTGGGAATAGTAATTTTTACCCCTACGCTGTCCATCACTTTCCCTACTGTTGCACTCTCTGGAGTGGGAATTATTAATTTTTACCCCTACGCTATCCAACACTTTGCCTACTTTTGCACTTTCTGGAGTGGGAATAGTAATTTTTACCCCTACGCTGTCCATCACTTTCCCTACTGTTGCACTCTCTGGAGTGGGAATTATTAATTTTTACCCCTACGCTATCCAACACTTTCCCTACTGTTTTACTCACTGGAGTGGGAATAGTAATTTTTACCCCTACGCTATCCAACACTTTCCCTACTTTTACTTTCTCTGGAATGGAAATAGTAATTTTTACCCCTATGCTATCCAACACTTTTCCTATTGTTGCACTCTCTGGAGTGGGAATGATATTTTTACCCGTAGACCATCCAACACTTTCCCTACTGTTGCACTCTCTCGAGTTGTAATAGTAATTTTTACCCCTACGCTATCCAACACTTTCCCTAATGTTGCATTCTCTGTAGTTGAAATAGTAATTTTTACCCCTACGCAATCCAATATTTAGGGGTCTATAAGGATGGCGGACTTTAATACGCCTGTCACCCTAGCGGTGCTGGGACCGACCACCAGTTGTGCGGCAGTAATGCACCGGCAAATAGGATGCCACCCCCACGGTGGCGGTGGCATCACCCATCCACAACATTGCGGCGGGCAGTGCACACTGCATCGCCCACCGCAATGCTATAGATGCACCTTATTTTTTTCATCTAAAACAAGCAGCACTGGGCAGGATAAGCTCACACAAGTCCATAAATACCCGCTAGGTAATAGGTTTATTTTTTGGGGAGGTGGATATTTTTTCCAAGTTTTCTTCCTGCTGTTTTCAAATAAATATGAAAAATAAATAAATTGTTCAAAATCTTTTCATAGCTGTAGTGTTTTTGTTAGAAATGGAGCTACCTCATAACCCTAAACCCCTTGGTGTATGTCAACCCTCTCCTTCAATTCTGGTGCTCTCTAGCTCTGTGTATTACTCCCTCAGCATTAGGCACTATATTTTTAATGCTACCATCTGAGCTGGTCTCCACCCGCCTGGCTGTCACCTCTACATCATCAGAACTCACTTTCTGAGCTACCCACTTTTCCTTTTTCTTTTCTAAGACACTCATGGTCACAAGCCTTTTAAACTCTTCATCAAGCTCTTTCATTCTCATCTCATGTGGGGGGATCAATCGTTTTCTTTTCCAATGCATACGCATTCGTGCTGACCTCTGTCTTCCCCTGGAGCGTCATGACCTCCAACTCATAATCTCAGGCCCTTTACCTTTTCTCTAAATCCTCTGGTGAAAAATTCCTGGAAGAATGATTGCAGGAAGCCACAGAGGCTGGTCTCCCAAAAGGCAAATCCTGGGCTCTGTAGCTTGTCTCTGGCACACCCCCATCTGCATCATCTGTCTCCTCAGCTTCTCTGCTCCCCCCCCCAGGCACTCAAGGCCTGCTGCAGCTCCTCTTTCCTTGAGGTGCTTCTAATGGGGCTTACACAAACTTTGCAAAATTGCATGAGCTGCTCAACTTTGTGGGTATGCAACATGTCAATGCTAAACTCCCATTCTGCTTCTTCTGCTGGTTTGCCATTTAGCTTTCAAATTCAGGGTGAACCCGGTAAGCCACAGGCATCTGGGTAAATAAAATAATACATAAAGCAAAGTGGTGCCTGGGACACTATTAAAGGAATTTATGGTAAATGGTGAGATAGTTCAATTCTCTACCCCTACGACAAATAAAGTGTCTGGAAACACTATTTTTATATTAGTATAAATAAAATTTCCCATCTCCACAGGGCAAGCACACCATATTTGTTCTCTTTTGATTTTTTATTTTAATTGGAAAGGAATAAGAATTAAATTGGGACATGTAGGATTTGTAGGCCCACTTCAAACAAACGAACACACACGTATATATATTTACACATTACTTTTTACATAAATATATATAAAACACATATATATATTTATACACACATAAATCAGAAGGATGTATTCAAACTATAGTAGCCCAATTTTTTTCTATAAACAGAGGATGCTCGCTAAATGTACAGACTCCGCATTCCTCTCAAAGGGCCTCATTAGGATGGCGGACGGACCTGCATCCGTCCGCCACCCCCGAGGTGGAGGGACCATCCGCAGGGGCAGCAGCGGTCCCTCCGTGCGAATTAGGATGTGACCACCACCCTGGCGGTCACATCCTGTATATTTAACATTGCGGCAGGTGCTGCTTGAAGCAGCACCCACTGCAAAGTTAAATATGCATGCTTTCCTTTTGCATGCACAAAACGGCAGGCACCGCACGGTGCCTGCCGCCCCGTACATGCAAATGCTGGGGGGTACCATAGGTATCCCCCATGTGCACCCCCAACCCCCCCCCCGACACCCTGGGGGCCCGCAAGGGCCCCCCAGAAGCTATTTTCCAAATGCTTTTCCACGGGGGTCAATCCGCCGTGGAAAAGCATGTGTATACACACATTGTAATTTGTCTGGCGGTGTCTTGCAGACACCGCCATCAAATTACAGACAACACCCCGCGGATCAGCGGCGGACGGATCTGCCGTCCGCCGCTGATCCCACCGCCATCCTAATCTGGCGGTGGGTGTATTGAAGGGTGGCAGCAGTGATTCCGCATCCTCCGGACCAGCAGTGCCTTCCGCCGGCCCGGAGAATGCGTAATCACCGCAATCCTAATTAGCCCCAAAGTAAGCTGCACCAGACCTAACACAAGCAGTATAAATAGTCCATATCTCCTTAGACTATCTTCAAAACTATTTACTCCTTGTGAATAATATTTTTTCATTAATTCAAATAATTTGGATGGGATCTTCTTCAAACAAAATGTCGACGCGTTTCAGCCATCGTCATTCTGGCCTCATCAGGACTAGGGCTAGTAAATACTTCGGTCTTCAGAGATAAATATATCCTCTCAACATATCTTCTTTGAACAATCCAGTCCGGACAACACTGAATGCAATCGATTCAGATACTGTTTCACTTGGCGGTGTTGGATTCCCAAATTCATTGTTTGACCAAATTTATGCCAGGGGGTATCATATCCATTTTTATGCGGGAACCTTAAATTCTATTCCCAAAGGTCCAAGTTTGCTGCCTTTTCGATAGGTTTGGTCCAACGCCAGGTGTGAAAGCACTCGTTCTGTTTGCCGTATCGAAAATATACTGGCCTATCGACGTTTGCCATTTAGCAGCATGGTGCATGGATTCTTCAAGGGTCACATCAAAAATAGAACCAAAATTAAAACACAGTATTTGGCTGCATAGTTGTTTGCTCTAAACTAGTGATGTACACTAATCACTGTGGGTCAAGTACAAATACAACATCAAATCATCATCGCTGACAATGTTAGAAACGGGGGTCTCTAGGTGGCAGAGGTAGGTACCTTTGTCCGAAAAGGGACCCTTGCTTCTAGGAAGGGTAAGGGGGATACATACTTTAGATAACCCCTGCTCACCCCCTGGGTAGCTTGGTGGTATGAGAAACAGGCTTATCCCAAAGGCAATGTGTAAAGTATTTGTACTCAAAACACACAGTAGTATAGTGATAATACCGCAAATGGACACCACACAAGTTTAGAAAAATAAAGTATATATCTAAACTCAACAAGACCAAAACAACAACAAATCAAACATAGAGGTAAGAAAAATATGTTTTTTAGAATAGTTACTGCAAAAATAAAGGATGTAGAAAACAAACAACTCCCCCTGGGACTATTGCAACATCGTGAAAGCAATAAATCCATAGAATGGCGCCGACCACGAGGAGTACAGAATCAGGCACGGTTTCATACGGACCCCAAAACAAACAGTACTGTGGAAGCTAAGCCTATGATAATGCAAGGCATTGTGGAGGTGTGGCGTCAGTGCTGAGGTCAAAGCCGGCTCCCTGACGGCCACGGGGGAAGCAAAGCATCATATCCACAGGGAGGCCACAAGTCATGTCCAGGACAGGGGAAGATGGTTGTGTCGTCATTGAGACATCGGTTCCAGTGATTATGCAAAGTCAGTATTTTTTTGGGAGTCACCCTCAGCAGTTATCGGCACCATGATAATAGGATGCAAGCGCTGGCAATGAGGGACTTGGTGCGAGCATTCGCAAACTGCAGACATCGGCAGGTATTGAACTGTGTCGGAGCTGCGGTGCAGGCCAGGCGGTGCATCCTGTACTTTATGAGCCGTGCCTTAAGCCTTGGTACAGGTCACAGCGTCACAGCGCCATCACTGATGGTGCCGGACACAGGTTTGCTTATTTCTCTTAGGTTTCTTTAAGGGGCCAACAGCAGAAAAACCTCCAGAGGCCTAACACTGGAATAGGCAACTCTCAGCAGTAGAGTACAAGGAGAGACTAAGCGCGTCACATTTGATAACTGACCCTTGCTGGCCATGCGTGGAGGGGCTATGCTGCTTGCGAAGCACAGGATCACCATATATATATCAAAACCATGGGGAAGACGAAGCCTATCGACTTTGATAATGGACCCTTGCCATAGCACATCGCACTTTGATACCAGGCGCTTGCCGGCCCTGTGAGGAGGAGCTATGCCACGTGCAAGGCACTGGAGCACCATCAATACATCAAAGCTGTGCTGCAGTACGGAATATTAAGCACATTGTACTTCGATAACAGACCCTTGCCATAGCACATCGCACTTTGGTACCGGACCCTTGCCGGCCCCGTGAGGAGGGGCTACACAGCGTGAGAGGTGCAGGAGCACCATCAAATACATCAAAGCTGTGCCACTGCACGTGACATGAGCAGACCGGCCCGGGTTCAGCCTGGGCCAAGTCTTAGCCCATCATAGACTGGAGGACCCCGGGCCTTTTATGTTCTACGGACTGTCCCCTCTTCATGGGTGGTGGTGAGTCCTTGCCCTCTGCACAACTTTTCATAAACTGGGAGATAACCTCAGCTCACCATATGTAGGCCTTGCGGCCCTTGTGTGGAGGGGGACATTGTGAGTCTTAATACAAAAATATCTCCATATAATATTTGAATTCTATCTCCTCCTGTTGGTGTGGGAGCAATCTCTGATTAAATACTTTTACTGCTTGTTTTTCTAGCTTTTATAGTGCACTGTGAATGTTGAATGATTTTATTAATATGATTCATCCTTGTGAACCCATAAAATTACGTATTAAGAACTGGCTGGAATTTAGCATATAACCCTTAGCTTAAGGAGTGATTCATCATCATCAACCTAGTTTTAACAAATAGACGCTGTGGGACTGGAAAGCGTTGGGACCAAAAAAGTGAGAACTAAAATATAACAAGATCTATTCCTCTTATGTTGGCTCGCAAAATGGGAGAAAGAAAGGCAGCTACTCTGCCAAAGCCTTCCGGGGGTCCACACCTGACATTAATGAACTACCTTACTGGGGGCACTTGGGGCCATTTAAAAGCAGATTACCTCTGTGAAGGAGACCCTGAATTCAGAAAAACAGGGGCAGAGTTGACGTTGAGTAGTGGGGCCACAGTAGTAAAGGTTGGTTGTGAATGTCAAACAGAGGTTTCAACTAGTCAGTTACTTCTAAATGGCTGTGTCCAAAATGTGTTCGATCATATAGTTGTTAGCGACCAGGAATGTGATTCCCAACCACCATCAAAGCACCCTAGAAATATTCACGTATTCACTTCTTAAGTCAGCTATATAGTGATACAAAAGTAAGGGTTCATTATGGGACCAGCGGGGACTGTACTGCTATGTTCAAAATATGAAGAGGGGTAAGACAAGGGTGTGCCGTGGCACTTTTTTTATTTACATTGTATATCTATGAATCAAGTAACATCCTGGTGTATCAGTGCCAGGACCTGCCACTTATTGATAAGCGTCCTTTACCCACCCTACTGTATGCGGACAACGCTGTTTAGATGTTGCAAACGCAGTTGGGGCTTCAAAGGGTTGTGACTAGTTTTTCCATTTTTACGCATAACTTGAGCCATAGAGTGAACACCTCTAAAACGTTATCATGATATGCGGGAAAGGTCGCACAAAATGCAGAGAGGTATTTATTGATAGTAAGAAGGTTGAATTTACCTTAAGATTCTCTTATCTAGGCATTCTTTCCGACCAGAAGTAGACATGGTCTCAGTCTGCTCAAGCAAGAAAATTATCATTTATGAAAGCTATTGCCGCACTAGCCAATTTTGCCAGAAAACTGGGAAGATGATCGGTTGTAAATTGAAACATATTTATAAAGCAAAATGCGTCTCAATGGCTTTGTATGGCAAAGATATTTGGAGCTATGTAGATCCTCAGCAACTGCAGCCAGTTGAGGATGCCTTCTTTAGATATCTGTTGGCAGTTCCAAGTAATACATCTATTCATATATGTCATTCTGAACTAGGGATACCGCATACATCTAACTTTATAAAAATACACCCATTTTATTGTGGCACAGGATATGGTCCCTCACTAAAACCAGTTTTCATCAGAATATTTAAAATGATAGCCTAAAATTACAACAGGACTCTAGTATTCCATTGTTCAAATATGTAAATAAATTTAAGAACGACCTCGGGCACCCAGAACACTACGATGAACCTGGTACCATAGCTACGGTTACAAAAAATTATCTAAAAATAAATTGTTTGATGCTCATTGAGACAAACAAATTTGCAACTGAACTATTGAAGCCAACACTATTGGCATATCAAACTATGTTAACTATTGACAGAATCCAGCCGTATATTAACTCCATCTTAGATGGTTATGGTAGAATGGTGTTGACCTGCTTTAGATTTGGGATCATTCATAGGCTAACTAGTTTCCCCAACACAAACGATTGGCCTAGTACCATGAGTATGTGCCCATGTGATGATAAGCCTCTCCAAACAACAACACATGCTCTTTTATTTTGTAAATGCTACTCTGTTCCAAGAAAGAGTCAGAATTTACCAATTATAAGGCTAGTTGGTCTTAGAAAATGTTGTCCTGCGTTTTTAGTATTACAATTTTTACCGAATTAATATTTAACAAGGTCAATAGCTTTATTCTTAAAAAGTGTAACCAAAAACATGAAAGCTATTTTTATATGAATTTCCAGTAATATGTTATCTACAGTTGCGCTTTTAATTTATGTTATTGTCAGTACTTTTAATGATATTCCTAAGCTGTTCTTTTTTTATATTATTATCTGATATCATGTGCTTTTATGATTTTGTTGCAAAGATAGAATAAAGCTCTTTTGAATGTAATAGAATTGAGTTCAAGTTAGCTGGGGGGAAGTCTTTGTGTCCCTGAGACTTCAGAACAAGATGACAACACACTCAGGCATTTGGAGATTACTCTTCAAGCTTGTTCACAGCAAAGTTCCAGTCTTTGACCTTTCCTTGGCAGAACCAGCAACTGCAGTCCAAACCCACACAGCACACAGGAAAGCCCTCACTCGTGCAGTTTGACCACAGGGGGAGAAGACAGCATTGTGCAAGAGAGACAGGCCCTATTCAGGTGCAAGGAAATCTCCCACTACTCTAAATTCAGCCAAGCCCCATTAAGCTAAGCTCTGAGTCATCTAGGAAGGGCCAGGCACACATCAACCTCAACAGTGGCTGTCTACAGTGAATGCACAACTCCACCCCCTGTCACTCCACAACCGGACAGTCAATCCACAAACAGGAAGAGGCACACAGAATGGTTAAAGAAGAAAATGCCTACTTTCTAAAAGTGACGTTTTCAAACATATAATTTAAAAAACATCTTTACTAAAAGATGTGTCATTAAATTATGTGTTAAGAGAGCCTAAATTATATTTCTCTATCTTGTCCCAATGGAAAGTTATTCTTGTAAGATGTTACAAAGTATCTCTCATCCTATCCAATGGGACAGATAGCCTTTCAAAATTGAAAAACAAAATTGGCAGTATTTCACTAGCAGGACATGTCACACATACCAGCACATGTCCTGCTTTTCACATACACTGCACCCTGCCAATGGGGGTACCTCGGGCCTACCATAGGGGTGTACTTGCCAGGTCTACATGACAGTTAAAGCTGTGCACAGACACTGCATTGGCAGGTCTGAGGTACCTTTTCAGAGCTAATCATGTGGGTGGCATAATCAAATCAAATCAAATCAAAATAATCTTTATTCGGTTTCATATATTAAAGCCATAAAAGCACATTTTAAAATATAATAATATATTAATACCATCTGATAAAAAAGCATCCTCACAGGGATAAACCGGTAAATAAAAATAACTTGTATCAGTGGATATGCATTGATTTAATGGATCCAATATCACTCATACTATACAAATAAAACAAATCAATCAAGGTTGGTACAGTAAAATACAGCTCAAAAGAAATGACATACAGAAGAGCAAGACCTTTTAAAATACATGATGCCACAAAAGGGATAAAGGCTGGTTAATCACAACGACATCTGAGTCTGATGGCTGACTTTTTTTTTAGTTGAGTCCACTAAAGACAGTGCCACCTGTCGGTTTTTTAAAAAAAAAATAAAGGCTGGTGCACTGCCTAAAATTATCCTTTTCCAGGATCAGAATTAAGAAGGACTTTCTTGGAGTGTCATAAAAACTACAAAACTTAATTAAATGAATAATGCCCTCTGGACAATAACCATCGCAGCCACAGGACAGCAATCTTTGGTCCTTACTCTGACCCCTGGCATCGGCAAGGAAGAGATACAAAAGGTTATATTGAAACCTCATCAACAGAAATCTATGGTATAAGTTTATTAACCCCAGTCGGTATGGTTCTGTCAATATGGGATGCTCGAAGGATATTCCTCCACACCTTTTAAACTTCCCTGTGGGGTACCGCACAGGTACTCCTTAAGTCCACTGTGATAGAGAGCATCCTATCACCCGATCTGCCGGGAACTTCAAGATGGTGTCCAGTGGTCCACTCCAACCAGAAGAGTTGAGCGGTCTAGTCTGCGGCGCAAAGGAGGAGCTGGGGCCTGGGCAGAAGCTAAAAGAGACCTGTTGGCTCAGCTGTGGGCCGCCGGGTGATTGGAGATCCGGAGGAGGCGAGGCTGCGACGGACGGCTGCAGGAGAGGAGACAAAGCTACGCAGGACAGAGCATCAGACGACGGAACACGTGGAACCGGAGCAGAGAGTCCAGACGCTGGAGACATGGAGGAGGTGAAACGGAGCAGCGGAGCTGACCCACAGAAGGTTTCCCGAACACACACCGCGCTCGTATCCGGCTGTCCCTCCAAGCAACAGGACACCACAATACCCATTGCTACGGTCACCAGGGACCGTAGCCCCAGGCAAGTAACGTGGGGAGAACGATGGAGGCGGAGGTTGGAGGGCACAGGACTATTGGGCTTATGGCATAAATAAAGCAGTGCATGCTGCATGCGAAACACGCTTTCCTTTCCATTTCCCATTCCCCACTACCCTGACTCTTCCTCCTTAATAAAGATATCAAGAGTCTCGGTGACCCCAAGTTCTTGGTGACGGGTGCACGTATAGAGCTTTAAGAATATATACAGTTCATGACGGTAGTGTTCCTCTGTTTGCCTTTTGGGAGATGTCAGTGCGAGTTTCCTACGGGGAAGAGTGACCAAGAGAAAGGAAGAGACTGAAGACTGTTTCCCCGAAACTCCAAAGACCGCGCCCTGCACACTTTGTTATCTAATGCCAAGTATTTTGAAATTGTTTAACAATTTGACGCGTGAATAAAACGCTTATTGTTACTTTAGGACGAAGTAGGAAAACGCTTACAGTGGTGTCAGAAGCTACTTGGCCTGCAGACAGGTGGGGACAATATGTAGCGCCGTTATTGTCTGGAGAACTACAGGCGGCGTACCAAGCGGCTAACCCAGCTAGAGTAACTCCTTATCCCGAGATAAAGAAGGCAATTCTCGAGAGATTAGGGTGTAACCAAGTATATTATAGGGCACGCTTTCGCAAGGAAAAATGGGTTACAGGTGATAATCCCCGAGCATTGTTTTACAGGGTCAGAGACTTAGGGAACAGGTGGCTGCAGCCTCATACGGCCACCATGGAAGAGGTGACGGAACAAATTTTTCTAGAACAGTATTTGGATGCTTTACCTGCCAATACTAGAGCATGGTTAAAACAACATCCTGGTCTAACGTCCCAATCTGCTATCAAACTCGCCTGTGCTTACCATAGGTCTCCCGGCTTCAAAGTTCCTACTGGAAAAACCCCCAAGTTATTCACTAAACCTACACCCCGAGTTTCCAATGACAGTGTAGAAAATGCCCTTTTCCTACCACTAAACCCGCCCCAAAACCCTTTCCAAAAATCAACTCCCCTGTTCAGGTAGGACCTCAATGCTTTAGGTGTGCAGAGTGGGGGCATATCTCACGAAACTGTCCATTGAACAATGACAGCTCTGAACCAATGGAAGTGGGTTGGTCACGAGGGCGAGTTTTGGTTGCAGGAAAACATGCAAGAAAGCCATCCGATTAAATGGGAAACCTATTGAAGCTTTATTAGACACAGGATGTCACCATACCATAGTAGTGCAAGACTTGGTACCCCTGAATTCTCTATGTGAAGGAGAAACCGTTCTAGTTTCCTGTGTTCATGGAGACGTTAAGGAATATCCTTTAGCAGAAGTCTTACTGGAAATAGACGGTTATCAACAAGTCCGGAGAGTAGGGGTAGTTCCTCGACTTCCTGAAAATATTTTGTTGGGAACAGATTTGCCTAAATTTCATGATCATTTAATGGAGGCCTCGGAGCAAGAAGTCAGAGCAGAGTGGTTACAGGAGGCTCCCTTTTCTAGCGAAAACCTAGTTCAACCCAGAGTCCGAGAACATGAGTCAAAAAATGAGAAAAGAAGGGACAAAGAGCGGTATACCAGTGCCTGTCAGTCTTTTGCTTCATGTTTACTTTCTTGCCCAGAGCATGGAGACACTCCTGCACAAAGCTTCCATGCAGCCAAGAAAGATGACAGCACCCTCACGAATGCCTGGAATCAAGTGCAAGAGAATGACCCAGAGGAGGTAGGACCCTATTTTTGTATAAAACAGGGATTACTATATCGAGTAAGTGAAGGGACAAGTGGAAGGGTAGAACAGTTGTTGGTCCCAGTAGCCTTTCGAGAGCAAGCGTTGAAATTAGCACAGAACCAGACGGGTGGGGGTCACTACGGGCAGGAATTAACCCTGAAATATTTACTGGATCATTTTTACTGTCCGGGAGTCTATAGAGAAACTGCTAGATTTTGTACCACTTGTCCAAAGTGTCAGTTGATAAATCCCTCCAAAGACAAGAAAGTACCCCTCTGTCCTTTACCCATTTTTTTTTTTTTAAGACCAACGGTCCCAAACTTTATTCAGTTTCACAAATAAGCCAGTAGTTATTCATACAGTGTCAAAACAACGGATTATTGCTACAAAAATTAACCCAGCAGGTAGTACACGCCGACATATCAGTTACACATGAGTGAAAACAAACAGTTGCTGGTGGAATTGCATCAGTTCATAAATGACGGTGTCAGGAAATGGCACATGGTGCAGTGCCCACGGTTCATAGCACTGCAACAAGGAACTAGCGTGTTCAAAACGAAAAGCCAACAGTCATTGTTTGAAATGGAGTTCCCTGGTCAGTGTAGCAGGGGATAGAGGCGGCATCATACCCTCCAGTGTCTAGTGGGTCGCTGGGTGCCCGCTTCCTGGTTCTGGGCACATCTAAACAGCTTTATATGAGATGCAAACGAGGAAGGGTGGTCGGGCGTTATCAAGAGTATAGTATGAACGGCCTCTGTGTCAACCAAAAGAATTAACTGGGTAGCCGAAAACAGGGGGGGGAGGAACATTTCAATAACCGTTAGACTAGTATTCGTGTGTGTGGTAGTGCATCTAGGATCCTAGCTGTGTGTGGTGCATCCTGTGTGGGTCGCGCAGGGGCAGAGACAATGGATGAGGCGGCGTCGCCGCGGCTGAAGGGCAACAGGGGGGGGGCCGGGCGGCTGGGGGCGGGGCGACAGCGGCAGGGGGCATCTCCATCGCGCAAGGCCCCAATTATCAGGGGGGGTAGGGGAGGTAGGGAAGCGCGCGGGACGGGGGGGGGGTCTGTCCTTTACCCATTATTGACGTTCCATTTCAGCATGTAGGGATGGATCTGGTAGGTCCATTAATTCCCTCAGCCAGGGGGCATCAGTATATATTAGTGCTAGTGGACTATGCAACAAGATATCCGGAGGCTATACCTCTGACAAGCATGACTACGCTAACTGTGGCTCCAGCTATGATATCTTTCTTCTCCCGAGTAGGATTTCCGTTGGAACTTTCGACAGACCAAGGAACTCCTTTTATGGCGAAACTCATGAAGGAAGTATGTTCACTTTTGGGAGTCCAACAGATTAGAACGGCAGTCTATCACCCACAAACAGACGTTTTAGTGGAAAGGTATATTTGAATGCTTAAAAGCATCCTGAAGAAGCTGCTAAGCGAGACAGAGAAGGATTGGGATAGGAAGTTACCTCTCGTACTCTTTGCTATTAGGACACATGAACAGAAATCCACAGGATTCTGCCCATTCGAGTTGCTATTTGGGAGGAAACCCTGTACCTTGCTCGATATGGCTGCCGAGCAGTGGACGGAGGAGGAGGATGAAGAGAAACCGCTGTTAGGATACATGCAGACCCTTAAAGAAACTTTAGCCACCCTCTGGGATACTGTCCACCAAAACATGGACAAAGCCCAAAGTAGACAAAAAGAGCAATATGACAAGACAAGCCAGTTGAGGGTGTAGTGTAGTTCCTATTTTCCCTATAGGGCCTGCACATTGGAATAACATAAACAGCAGTGTAGACGTAGGACTGCGGTCTTCTAGGTCTCTACTGACTATGTTAGACTTAATTTAGGTTTGCGCCAGCTAGCTCAGAGGTCACTGGAAACTTTCTTGACTGAATAGGAAGTTATCAGCTTCTCTGGCTCAGACAAGAAGGTAATCAGCTTCAGACAACCGCATAAACATGAACACTTTGCTCCTCAGAATAAGAGTCAATCTCTAGAGTCGTGTGAAACAATAGACAGCTATTTCACTCAGTCAGTTGTGCAGATTTACTTTCACCAGGATGCAGAGAATAGAGAGACCGGCGTTTTCAATGAAAGATATTATTTATTGAGCAGTCTTCCTTCTCATGCAAGAGAAATGAATTGCCACAATTGCAAGACGTGTTATTATAAAAAGTGCGTACAGTAAAAGGAGTATTATGAAATAATACTGTAAACGCATCGATATGGTTTCTTAGCCATAAGATGGTTAAAATGAATAAAATATATACATTCATATATACATTGGCTAACGACCTCAACTTGTGTTTCTAACTACGCCTACCCCAGTGTACCTGACCTACGCCTAATACAAGGGAGGTAGTAAGTAACAGTTTAAGTTAAGTTGGTTTTGTCAAGAGTTTGTTTCAAGAATTCTCTCTAAGGGTTTAGTCAGCACCGTACCTCTGGAATAGAATGCAGGAGGTGTGGTATCTCCTCTCAGGACAGGATATCCCAGTTATCCGCAAGGGTAGGCTGGAAACGCCGGAGCTGGATTTTCTCGGCAGGAGAAAAGACAGCGTCTTTCTCAGCGCGTCAAGGAGGAGGGGCAGCGTCCGTTGGCTTCTCGCACCTGCTGGGCTCTGCAAGGGACAGCTGTTCTGCTCCAGTGTTCACCACCACCGTGTGCTTGCTTAAGGCAACGTTGGCATATTTACACCTGAAAGGTGCTGAGTTTGACGTAAGTTTTTGGACATAAGACGTCAATAAAGATGTCACTAAGAACTGGTCGTTCTTACAGTGCTCAAAGGAGTTCTATTACTAATCAAAACAAAGCAAGCAGGGCTTTCCCAGGTTGCTGGGGGTTTGAGATGTCGAAAGAACTCGGTGTGCTATCTAGGAATCTAAGAAAGTGGTTTCTGCTGTGTCATGGAGTGTCATGAGCTGCAGAGACGAGTTACCGAAATATGGCTCTGATCGTTATGCCATTATAGGGATATGTATTGATTATAGCCGTATAGGGGCATGAGGTCACAATATTGATCGGGGTCCTAGATAAAACACAACACCCACTCCACGAATTTATGTCCATCATATTACTAAAAACAAAAACAATAAGAAGCACATGTATTCCTACCCACCCCAAAATACATTTTGCATTTGAAATGGTGTACATGAAATACATGGAAATGAATTGGAACTGTACGTTATCAAGCATAGCAATCATTCAAAAATATTGCATATGTAATTATTTGACCGATTCTGCGAAGATTTACACATGAAAAAGTCTCTAAATACAGAAAAGAAGGGCAAGACTATTTCATCACATATAAATACAATGTGCTGTAAAATGTGCTAGAGGCTAAGGTAAAATTTTGTCTCTAGATCTACTAAAAATAGACGCTCTGTTCTTTATGAATAGTTCTACTTTAAGCAAAGGACGTGTGCCAGAAAAAAAGGTAAATATTTTGGAAAAATTAATTTCATGGTGAGCGGGGAAAAATAGTTCATAACGCTTTTCAGTAGCTTTTTGTTTATCAAAGCTGAAGGCCGAATTCAGAGTTCATTGGAACGCCTTGTGCTGGAATGTTTTTCCAAAACGTTATTGTTTCTGTTCAGGGGAGAACATCATTTCAGACAGGCTCGCAAAGACTTGGTCAATATATTCAGGTGACAGTTCGACCAAGTTCGTTAATGCTGTAACTTGGCAGTTTTGAGAATGATTGCTATCATCGATTTCAAGATCAGCAATGCTCACAGAGGTCGTACCTGGGTGATGCTGCTTTCATTTCTTGCTTCAATGCCACCACCTAGTCGTAGTGCAGGAGTCTCAAGGAATGCCGTCATCAGAATTGGTAACCGCTGGGGACAACACGATGCGTGAGCCGTTACTGGACTTAGCAAAGTATCGACGTCCATTGGTATTGCTGATGGTAGTGCAAGACAGGTATCTAACACGCATTCCTCTCCACATAGCATACATCGAAGCACAGGTAAGATGCAGGTCTGCCATATAGGTCTGAATGAAAGAAACCAGGTCATATTCAGATCTCGTAGCCGGGCTATCCCAAGTACTTTAGTTATGCGGTCCCGGTAGCGTATTGCTAGGATTGTTTCTTCCATCCGTGCCAGAGTCATGTCTGCGTTTTGGTTTGCCATATCGGAGCAGGAGAGTCAAAAATAAAATACCTGCTACGAGTACCAAAAGTAGTGGTACGCCGCCAAAAATCGACTGTACAAAATTTGGAAAGATACCCAGGACCGCTTCAAATGGTGTTAACAGTCCCGAAAAAACTGTCTTAAATACATTCGAGATACCACTGGCATTCGACATATTTAGGATTTGGCTAAGCATTTCTGTGAAATGCACCGGGCAATTTGTTGATAAAAGTGCATGTATCTCTGCCGCCGTCCTTGCAACTTGGAGATCTTACGTCTCTTTTGATGACAAGATGGGCACTGTTGTCTGCAAAAGTACAGAATTCATTCTGCTTAAAGTATCAATTCGTATAGAAGAGATAATCAAATTAGGCCAAATCGGAGCCACTGAGTCTCCAGGGCCGTTTGGATGCAATGCTTGCATACAGAAAGTGACCATGGAACTCACGCTTAAGAGATATGCTTCCCCTGGCACCAAGCCACAACAGCTGTGATCCGTTATTAGAACCTAACTCCCGCTAGAAAGTTGCCTAAAGAATGGCTCTATTTGTGCTGCAGGTGTGCCATGTTGGTGGCATGAAAGGTTGTTTGAAGTACCCTCACAGGCCCCATGTAAGTTAATACCGTGGCACAAAAGTATACCGCTTAGTGAATGTTTACACTCATTACCACTAAGAAATACATTTGTGTTGTTGTCACTATAACATGTGTAGTAAGTAAGGTAAGGTAATTTCCATGATGACTTAATGTATCCTTTACCCAACTTTTCATACTGGCCTGCCTGTATAAAATCAAGGGAATTTTTAAATTGTAAAGTTGTTATCGGAATTGTGATAATGCTGTGTATTATCCATTCAATGACAGGTCTTTCTGACATTGTCAATGGTAATCTCTTAAGTTTTTCAATGCTTAGGATTGTATAGTCTGATCCATTCTGTGCCAAACTGATTTGTTTATCAGTAAGGTTAAAGATGGAAAACAATGACGTTGTGTTGATTAAACGCCATGGCACATAGCCTGAATGAAGATTTTGCAACGTCCAGCCTAGCTGTACAATAGAACGTAATTCGGACTGGCCATGTTGTAACATTAGCAAGTCCTGGTCTAAGATATCAATAGCAGATGATACAATACTGTCCAGTGAATATATTCTGGAGGACAGAGTCATTAACCCATTGTCCACAACAGAAAGTGATTTTTCCAAATGAATACGATCAATTTCTCGTATTTTCTCGGCTGTTTCAATTTGAGTTTCTTTCCAAGCCTCGTTGTATGCCGCATATATGCTGGCCGCTATGAAACGTTTTTGACGCTGTTTGCGTGGTCCCATAATGAAATTGCGTAAGTCAGCACCATCTTTAAGTAAAGACAAGTGTCGCTTAATTTGTGCCAGTGTGGATGTTTGTAGCCATTGAAGGCAGAGTTTCCCTACACTGTATGTTGTTACTATCCCTGGATGTTGTCTCTGGGAGTATCTAGGGTCTGGTCTGGACATTTTTAACCCCTGTATTTTATTCAGGAATCTATCTTGACAGTTATTCGTGTCTGTAGGCCAGATTAACCACTTTTTCCAATCAGGATGTGTTCTGTTTTCATTTAAAATTTGGGATACGTCTATCTCAATATCTGTGGTTGCATTATCAGGTATTGGCTTTGGAATAGACGGTTTGTTAAGGTCTTTAATCTTAGCTAGGCCAAGACAGGTTGTTTGTTGTATTATGTCTTTCAAGAACATTATTTGTTCTGGGATCATGCAGGCTCAAAATAATGCTTCTAGGCCTTGTACCTGCCAATCTTTTGTACCCCTGATGGTTTTTGTTTCAATGTTATTTTTCCAAAAATCAAAACCAAATGTAATCATTTTTTCATAAAATGCTTCTGAATACATCAATTTAGTATTTGTCAGCATGGTTTTCGTCCCTGTTTTTTCCAACAGTTTATAATAAAATGTTTCTGCATTACTCGTGTAAAACCCTGAGAAGTATTGTAATTTCTCATAGAATGTTTTTGAACTGCTTTAGGGTGGAGTAGCACAATGTTCCCATTGGTTATATTTAAAAACATTTCTAGGTTGGGCAGATTTATGTAAATAGTGGTCTGCGTAATGTGAAAAACAGTACATCTGTTCATAATTAGATTAACCTTGTAAATAATCATGTTCTGTAAATTTTGCTGACAACACCAAATCTGACATCATATCATTTATACTTTTAAAGTCCCAATCATCAGAGAATGTACTTGGTTTTACAAAGTCACTTAATGAAACCTTAAACTGGTGAGGATATTTCAAGATCTCGACCGGGCCATATATTTCATAGTCTGTCTTGTCCCAAACTACCCCGCCGGGTATTGGAATGGCTGTGACATTTACTGATGATAGTTCTCTTTTCTTGACGTGAGATGATCTGTGAGGTTTCAGAACTAAATTGATGTTCTGACTGGCTGTGTCCGTTGAACTGTTATTTCCCTCAATGAATTTTCCCAAACAAAGTACCATGATGAGCCAAAGCAGGAGGAAAAATACACCTAGCCCAATCCAAAATTCTAACAATGGAGAAATAAGATAGGGTTCTTTGAGTTGATGAAAGAGTTCTGTTGCTTTTTCTTTAAAACTCTTTGTTTTTGGTGTTACTTCAGGGTCGCTGTGATCTTCAGAAAAGTTGTCGAAGTTGTTGAAGTAGCCGGATGCAGTTCTGTCAATTGTCGGAATAGTTTTTCCCATTTGGCTTTCATTAACACATTCTGATGCTACATCATTGTAGACTGGTATTTCATGACAAACTGCTTCAATTTGTGTTTCAAGAGGCACAAGTTCCATGGCATTTCTGCATAGTCCTTTTTTATTCACTGCAGGCTTATCAAATGTGATTAGTCTTTCAGTTTGAACCTCTTGGATACTTGCAAATTTGGGTATTCTGTTACTTCTTGGGAGTCCACTGGGCCTGCTATTGATTATAGGCCACATGATTGTGGTTTTACCAGGTCGATTGATACAACTCTGTTCTCCTTTTTACCAGCAAGGGGCGGTAGTACTACTGATCTTGTTCCGTTGATCGCTAAGACAGGTACTGCTTTTCTGTAAGAAGGCCCAAATTCCTTCTTCAACGCTATTTTCTCTCTGACCAGAGCCCCAATCTTTGGAATTCAGACAGGTCTTGCTGGGACAGGTGGTGTGTCTTCAGTGGTGGTTGGCTGTTGTTTTAACTTTATGTTGCTCAGGGCTTTTCTAGTTTCATTTAAGTCCTGTAAAACAGCCACACGATCTTTGATATCAAAGTCTTTATTCTTATCTTCTACCACTGAAGCAAGACTATCTAAGTCCTGAACATGCATTCTAGTTCCAAACAATAGTTCGTACGGGCTGAAACCTTTTAGAGAATTTCTTGGCAGGTTGTCAAGACTACCTTGGACACTTATTAAATGTTTTACCCACCCATCACCCGAACCTAATACCTTTGCTGTTATAGATTGCTTTATGTCTCGGTTTTTTCTTTCCACTATGCTATTTCCCTCAGGATCAAATGGACAAGAGAATCACAATCCAATGCCCATGCTGGTCATGGCCTCCTTATACGCTCGAGAGCTAAAAGCAGGACCCTGGTCAGAAAGAAGCATGGCAATTGCTTATGTGCCGATAAGGACTCGCAAATCTTTTATACCAGTTTTGGCGTCAGCCGAGCGCTGGGGCCACATTTTTAAAGTGAATGTAGTCTATACAGACAGATTTGTACAGCATTACAATGTAGAAAATAAATCCATGACGCAGCCTGCGCGATTGTTAAAGGTCGCTGGCTCTAAATTTCATGATCATTTAATGGAGGCCTCGGAGCAAGAAGTCAGAGCGGAGTGGTTACAGGAGGCTCCCTTTTCTAGCGAAAACCTAGTTCAACCCAGAGTCCGAGAACATGAGTCAAAAAATGAGAAAAGAAGGGACAAAGAGCGGAATCCCAGTGCCTGTCAGTCTTTTGCTTCATGTTTACTTTCTTCCCCAGAGCATGGAGACACTCCTGCACAAAGCTTCCATGCAGCCAAGAAAGATGACAGCACCCTCACGAATGCCTGGAATCAAGTGCAAGAGAATGACCCAGAGGAGGTAGGACCCTATTTTTGTATAAAACAGGGATTACTATATCGAGTAAGTGAAGGGACAAGTGGAAGGGTAGAACAGTTGTTGGTCCCAGTAGCCTTTCGTGAGCAAGCGTTGAAATTAGTACACAACCAGACCGGTGGGGGTCACTACGAGCAGGAATTAACCCTGAAATATTTACTGGATCATTTTTAATGGCCGGGAGTCTATAGAGAAACTGCTAGATTTTGTACCACTTGTCCAAAGTGTCAGTTGATAAATCCCTCCAAAGACAAGAAAGTACCCCTCTGTCCTTTACCCATTATTGACGTTCCATTTCAACATGTAGGGATTAGAGTCAAGTCAAGTGCAGTTGTTGACCTGGACACACTATTTCAAGGTACTCGGAAACATGCAACATTAGCCATGTTTGCCATGGAGAAATCTCATACTGCAAAAAACATTTTGGAGGAGTTTAACAGTAAGGTCTCTGAATGGCTGCAACCAAGAAATCGCATAGTTGGTTATGTTTCCACGGATAATGGCAGTAATATAGTTAAGGCCATGCAGCAAGGTAAATATTTCAGAGTGCTGTGTTTGACGCA